>NC_139219.1:199940209-200177709 GCF_055691185.1 Crinia signifera
TGCACCCGACAGCCGTTTCAATTGGACTCAGCCAATTTTCCTCAGGGGAGGAAAATTGGCTGAGTCCAATTGAAACGGCTGTCGGGTGCAGCTGCTGTTTGTATTTACTGCACGTTATGGAATAAACTTTCCTCTTTCTTCATCTACGCTGAGTGCCGGTCTGGACTCTTCTTCACCTTGTGTGTGGGGGGTAAGTGCTGTATATATATATATATATATATATATATATGGCAGTAGATGCACCAGTAGAGTCGACTGGCATTATTTATATGACTGTAGTTGCACCTTCAGAGAGGTATTATATATATATACTGTATATTCATATATATATATACATAGATACATACGGTAGATGCACCAGTAGACTGGTATTATTTACACAGCAGTAGATGCACTAGTAGAGTTGACTGGTATCATTTATACAGCAGTAGATGCACCAGCAGAGAGGTATTATATATATACGGCAGTAGATGCACCAGCAGAGAGGTATATTATATATGGCAGTAGATGCACCAGTAGAGAGGTATTATATAAATGGCAGTAGATGCACCAGTAGACTGGTATTATTTATATGGCAGTTGATGCACCATTAGAGTCGACTGGTATTATTTATACAGGAGTAGATGCACCAGCCGAGAGGTATTATATATACAGCAGTAGATGCACCAGTAGACTGGTGTAATTGATACGGCAGTAGATGCACCAGCAGAAAGGTATTATATATACGGCAGTAGATGCACCAGCAGAGAGGTATTTTATATATATATATATATATATATATATATATATATATATATATATATATATGGCAGTAGATGCACCAGCAGAGAGGTATTATATATATATATATATATATATATATATATATGGCAGTAGATGCACCATTAGAGAGGTATTATATATACGGCAGTAGATGCACCAGTAGACTGGTGTAATTGATACGGCAGTAGATGCACCAGTAGAAAGGTATTATATATACGGCAGTAGATGCACCAGCAGAGAGGTATTTTATATATATATATATATATATATATATATATATATATATATATATACAAGTTCCAAGGACAGGCACCCTCCTGCAGCTGCATACATCCACCGTGGTGCTTCCAGCCAAATGTAATAGATAGAAGTGTCCAGGGGGCGAGCACCCACGGGTTTTTCAAATAAAGTAAATCACTCCATACACAGAGGTAGCAAGCTTTCGGGCTTTATTCTGCCCTTCTTCAGGCAACAAATGTTTGTTGCCTGAAGAAGGGCAGAATAAAGCCCGAAAGCTTGCTACCTCTGTGTATGGAGTGATTTACTTTATTTGAAAAACCCGTGGGTGCTCGCCCCCTGGACACTTCTATATATATATATATATATATATATATGGCAGTAGATGCACCAGCAGAGAGGTATTATATATATATATATATATATATATATATATATAAAGGACTTGCGGACCGACACTCCACTTAAGTTGATTCAGCTGCCAGCGTGCCTTTGCAGAATTGAAATAGACGATAGAATCCCAACATCAAGAAGAGACCAAGCACGGCACTGGAGGACTTGTAAAAGGTGGTTTTTTATTACCTCAACGTTTCGAGGCAGGCTGCCCCGTCGTCAGGAGGAAAAGTACACACAACACTAAGCTGTTACCAGCTCACCTTATGTACATGTGCGCCCGCCTGCATTCACCGTCCACCACGCCTCCAATCACAGATCTGCACCCAGCTGGAGTGGCGACATGAGATGACATCAGCGTCCACTACCAGCTGATTGTTGCTAAGCAACAAGTAACAGACCTGCGAGCCGGGGGGCGTGTGTTAGCCTGCAGGGAACACATGGATACACAGCAAGATTAATACAAATACACATACATTTAAAATACATGAATATAAAAATAGACACACCATGACAATGTGCCCAGTATAAAACATATAGCATAAAAATACAGATATAAGGATAAATGTACATTTTAACCCTTCTGACCAATATCGCCATGTGTGTATACATCTCATCACATCAATGTGTTCCACATGATCCTCTCATTCAATCCCCTGGGACAAACAGTATCCAATTTATGGATCCACATAGCTTCCAACTTTAATAATTTTTTATTGCGATCACCGCCACGTATGCTATCAGGTATCTGATCGATAATCATATATCTCAAAGTGCATAATTGGTGATTGTGCTGTTTGAAATGTACAGCAACAGGTTGATCGCAAGGTTTGCCTAATAAAGCCGCTTTAATAGAGGAGCGGTGGAGAGCCATCCGCTCCTTAAACTTTCTGGATGTCTTTCCTACGTAATAGAGTCCACAAGGACAAATAATAATGTATACCACGTAACGTGAGTCACAGGAAAGAACATGTCTGATTTTAAATTTAAAGCCAGAATGTGGATGGTTAAAACTCTTTGCCGCAATCAAATACCCACAGGTTACGCAATTAGGGCATTTATAACACCCAGGTTTTTTCTTAGTTGTAGCAGACTCAGTTTTAAATCCACTGATGTCTGCATGAACTAAGATATCACGTAAATTTCTTCCTCTTTTATAACATGTCAAAGGTTTGACATTGTGGAAGCATTTTAAACTCGTATCTGTGGATACAATGGGCCAGAGAGTTCTGGTGGCTATAGGCAAAACTGCGCTTGATGTATCGTAGGTGGTGATGATGGGGAAAATATCATCATGTTTTCTGTCTGAGGGCTTCAAAAGTTTCTCTCTTTTTAACATCAAAACTTTAGACTTGGATTGAAGCAATGATTTCAAGGGGTAACCCCTTTCATGAAACTTATCTATCACTTTATCCAACTCCATTGGTAGGGTAACCCAATCACTACAGATACGTGCCACTCGTATCATTTGCGAATAGGGTAAACCCCTCTTCAATGATGGTGGATGATGACTATTCGATATTAATAAAGTATTCCTGTCAGTGCTTTTAGAAAAGACAGTGGTAGTTAGATGTCCATCAGATAGTGAGACACTGACATCTAGAAATGCAATTTCACTATTACTCGAAGTATATGTAAATTTAATAGGTGTATCTAAATCATTAATCTCTTTCATCATGACCTCAAACTTCTCCAAGCCCCCGGTCCATAACACAAAGAGGTCATCGATGTACCTGCAGAACATCCGGATGTAAGGGCTAAACCTGTGTTTAAAGAACATTTGTTGTTCAAGTTCAAACATATAAACATTGGCATATGCCGGAGCGACGGCTGCCCCCATCGCACACCCGGATGTCTGCAGGTACATTTTACCATCAAAAGTAAAGTAATTGCGTGTCAGTATCAGCTCCAATAATGACAGAAATAATGAAACATCAAACCCAAAATCATTCACCTTATTGCACAAAAAGTTTTTCATGGCAATTAAGCCCTGGTCATGTGGGATAGATGTATAGAGGCTGGTGACATCCATTACACATAATAATGTGTCAACTGGAATGTCACCAACCCCATTCAATCTATTAAAAAAACTGGTAGTATCCAAGAGATAAGATTCCTGAATCACAATATGTGGCTGTAACAGCATATCAAGTAACTGAGATATAGGTTGATACAAACTACCCCTGGCCGAAATTATTGGTCGACCAGGGGGGTCCACTAACCGTTTGTGGACCTTTGGAAGTGTATATAAGACAGGCACGGTAGGATGTAAAACTTTCAGAGCAAGGCAACACTTCTCATTAATCAGACCACCCTTACATGCATCATCAAGAATTTTAAATAATTCAGTTTGAAAGACATTAGAGGGGTCATTGGGTAATTTGCGGTAAACTTTAATATCAGCTAATTGCCGATAAACTTCGGCACAATAATCATCAAGATTCTGTATCACTATACCGCCCCCCTTGTCGGCAGGGCGTATAGTGATACTTTTATCCACACTTAAATCATGTAGAGCACGTTGCTCATTCTTGGACAAATTGTAATGGTTCACAACGTTAGCTGTAGTATATTTAACCATAGTGTCCCCCAAAAGTCTATTAAATGTCTTTAACGAGGCATTATGACTGATAGGGTCAAATGAAGAAATCTTTTGTTTTCTCACAAATAAATCAGTCACAGAGTCTTTATTACCTGATGGTCTGATGTCCTGGAAATGTTCTTTAAGCCTCATATTCCGTGCCAGCTTATGGCAATCTAGTTGCCATTCGAAATCATTATGTTTGTTTGTAGGTATGAACGAGAGTCCCTTGTTGAGAACAGAAAGTTCGTCGGGAGAGATAGTTCTTGTTGATAAATTAAACACTAATTCTTTCCTTTGCCGCGTGCTCTTGTAGAGCCTTTCGCACTGGCCGCCACGTCGGGTGTTTTGGTTTTTACACCTTTTCCTCTGGTGGTTCTCCCTAAAGGGGGACGCTTGCCGCTGGATGCATCATCAGAATCAGGGACAACGAAATCGCTGTCACTCTGCGAAGTAGATGGCTCGTGGGTGGGTCTGTCACGACGGTTGTGCCAGGTGCGATTTCTCCTTCCAGGCCCGCCTTGTTGAAATGGCTTATCGGTCCCGGTAAGCCAACGATACACGTTGTTGTATTCATAGTCCTGTTGGACTGCAGACAATTTGGTCTTTTTAAATTTCAATAACTCAGCTTTATAGGTGTCAATTTGCTGGTTAAGTTTAACCCACAATTTGTCATGAGCACGATCAGCCATCAAAGTTTGGTGTTCATTGTGAAGAATGGTAATTTTGTCTTTTGTTGCTTTTAACTCTTTACCCGCATATTCAATAACCAAAATCATTAAGTCCAAACTGCACTTGTTTAGTACAGCAACCCAGCGCCGGCAAAACTCAGTGCTGGTGCGCCCGATGGTCGGCACGTTCCGGACTCGAAATCCGCGGGGAATTAACTTCTGTCTGAAGTAATCGGACAGTGATTGTCCATGCAACAAATAGTCTATTTCCCTTTTGCGAAGTTTCAATAGACGATGGTAAATGTCATCCACACTGACTGTATCATATTCTTGACCGGCAGAAAATAATATATGGGAGACCTCATCATGAATAAAGGTCAGAGTCTCACCTATAGGAAACTCAGTTGATCCAGATTCAATCCCATAGTCAGGTTGTTGGTTAGATGTACCAGACTCCATGTCTGTACAGGTGGTGGAAATCAGTCAGTCAATGAAATCACTTGTCAGAGGTGCCTTGTCCCTTTAAGGTGCTATATTGCAAACACCAAGTTGCATAAAGGACTTGCGGACCGGCACTCCACTTAAGTTGATTCAGCTGCCAGCGTGCCTTTGCAGAATTGAAATAGACGATAGAATCCCAACATCAAGAAGAGACCAAGCACGGCACTGGAGGACTTGTAAAAGGTGGTTTTTTATTACCTCAACGTTTCGAGGCAGGCTGCCCCGTCGTCAGGAGGAAAAGTACACACAACACTAAGCTGTTACCAGCTCACCTTATGTACCTGTGCTCCCGCCTGCATTCTCCGTTCCACCACGCCTCCAATCACAGATCTGCACCCAGCTGGAGTGGCGACATGAGATGACATCAGCGTCCACTACCAGCTGATTGTTGCTAAGCAACAAGTAACAGACCTGCGAGCCGGGGGGCGTGTGTTAGCCTGCAGGGAACACATGGATACACAGCAAGATTAATACAAATACACATACATTTAAAATACATGAATATAAAAATAGACACACCATGACAATGTGCCCAGTATAAAACATATAGCATAAAAATACAGATATAAGGATAAATGTACATTTTAACCCTTCTGACCAATATCGCCATGTGTGTATACATCTCATCACATCAATGTGTTCCACATGATCCTCTCATTCAATCCCCTGGGACAAACAGTATCCAATTTATGGATCCACATAGCTTCCAACTTTAATAATTTTTTATTGCGATCACCGCCACGTATGCTATCAGGTATCTGATCGATAATCATATATCTCAAAGTGCATAATTGGTGATTGTGCTGTTTGAAATGTACAGCAACAGGTTGATCGCAAGGTTTGCCTAATAAAGCTGCTTTAATAGAGGAGCGGTGGAGAGCCATCCGCTCCTTAAACTTTCTGGATGTCTTTCCTACGTAATAGAGTCCACAAGGACAAATAATAATGTATACCACGTAACGTGAGTCACAGGAAAGAACATGTCTGATTTTAAATTTAAAGCCAGAATGTGGATGGTTAAAACTCTTTGCCGCAATCAAATACCCACAGGTTACGCAATTAGGGCATTTATAACACCCAGGTTTTTTCTTAGTTGTAGCAGACTCAGTTTTAAATCCACTGATGTCTGCATGAACTAAGATATCACGTAAATTTCTTCCTCTTTTATAACATGTCAAAGGTTTGACATTGTGGAAGCATTTTAAACTCGTATCTGTGGATACAATGGGCCAGAGAGTTCTGGTGGCTATAGGCAAAACTGCGCTTGATGTATCGTAGGTGGTGATGATGGGGAAAATATCATCATGTTTTCTGTCTGAGGGCTTCAAAAGTTTCTCTCTTTTTAACATCAAAACTTTAGACTTGGCAGTAGATGCACCAGCAGAGAGGAGTTATATATACAGCAGTAGATACACCAGTAGACTGGTATTATTTATACGGCAGTAGATGCACAGTAGACTGGTATTATTTATACGGCAGTTGATACACCAGCAAAAAGGTATTATATATATGGCAGTAGATGCACCAGCAGAGAGTTATTTTATATATATATGCAGCAGTAGATGCACCAGCAGAGAGGTTTTATATATATACGGCAGTAGATGCACCAGCAGAGAGGTATTTTATATATATACGCAGTAGATGCACCAGCAGAGAGGTATTGTGTGTATGTATATATATATATATATATATATATATATATATATATATATATATATATATATATATATATATATATATATAGCAGTAGATGCACCAGCAGAGAGATATTATATATATGGCAGAGAATGCACCAGCAGAGAGGTATTATATATATGGCAGTAGATGCACCAGCAGAGAGGTATTATATGTAAATATACAGCAGTAGATGCACCAGCAGAGAGGTATTATATATATATGGCAGTAGATGCACCAGCAGAGAGGTATTATATATAGTATTATATATATATACGACAGTAGATGCACCAGTAGAGAGGTATTATATATATGGCAGTAGATGCACCAATAGACTGGTATTATTTATACGGCAGTACAGTAGATGCACCAGCAAAGAGGTATTATACAGTATATATGATAGTAGATGCAGCAGTACACTGGTATTATTAATATTTATATGGCAGTACAGTAGATGCACCAGCAGAGAGTATATATAGTTTACTTTAGTTATATACGGCAGTAAATGCACCAGCAGAGAGGTATTATATATATAAGGCAGTAGATGCACCAGGATACTGGTATATATATACGGCAGTACATAGATGCACAAGCAGAGAGGTATTATTATTATTATTATGTATATGGCAGTAGATGCACCAGTACACTGGTATTATTCATATTTATTTATATGGCAGTACAGTAGATGCACCAGCAGAGAGTATATATAGTTTGCTTTAGTTATATACAGCCGTAATTGGCTGCACCAGCAGGGAGGTATTAAGATATACAGCAAATGCACAAGCAGACTGGTATACAAGTGGTTAACAACAGTACACATATACTGAAGTGGCCAGGTAGTACTGGCTGGGCTGGCAGCCACTGGCAGTGCAGAGCACACACCAGAGAGCAGAGTAGACAGTGGCACTAGTAGGCCCTGGCAGTCACCCCAGCAGCAAAAGAAAGACAGTTCTAACCTAACAAAGCTCCACACACAGTGTCTAACTATCCTTTCCCTACTCAGTTCAAATCACGAGTGACAAATTGCACCGGATGCTCGCCATATATAGCGGTCTGGATCTCGCAACAAATCGGCGCTGGACAATGACGCTTTACCCGCGTCCGGATCCCAGTCAGACGAGAAGCTCCGAGCGCCGCTCGGATCTGGGCTCGGATTGACACCGTTCATGCGGGCTCGGATCTGGGAAATCCGAGCCCGCACATCTCTAATAATATAGCGCCCAGTAGCGATTATGCTGCTTTCACATTGCCTAAACGTTTGAGACCTGGTATTTTGAAACAGTATTTAAAACGGTGTATTACCATTTAAAACCCCTTTCACACCGCACATAAATACCGGGTCTCAAGCAGGTTTGCAGTGTAAAAGCAGGACAGACAGTAGCTATGAGAGCGCAGTGTATATGTAATGAGCTGCTAACTACATATGCGCATTGGTAATGAGTGCAGTGCATATGAATGAGCCGCTTATTACATATGCACATTTCTGCACTGCTGTTACCGGAACTGCCGGCCCCTGTCATGATGTCACACGTCATTGTACGCTCAGTGGGCGATGCCACACAGGGTGCTTCTGAGGCATATTACGGTCAAGTGAGTACATAATACTGGTGTAGTTAGTGATAAGTGAAATTATTTTGTTAGTTTTACTGTTTAGCAGATTTTGACATGAAAATTTAATATATAGAAAATATTTATGCGGAAATTTTTCAAACTGAAACAAAACTAATAATAATTTGTGAAAACAATATTTGCCTACAGTACTTCAACTTTGAACCATCTGCGTGCATTTGTTGAATTTAATATACCGTAAGAAGGCCATGTACATTCTGAGAAGGAATTCAATATATCTCCCTTCTTTTGTGTTCAGGAAAATAGTTCTACATGCTTGTCCACATAAAAGCAACTCTGTTCATCAGGGAAACATTTCTATAGCACATTATATTCCAAATATTGAGAAGAATCTGGTATTATCATGCTAATTCCTAGCTATGCTTTTAAAATCACTTATTACAATTCATTAAGTCTGAGCCTTCTATCCTACTTGAACACATTGTTTTTTTCTTTAATTGTTTCTGGTGAATTGTATAGAATGTGTTAGTAATAACATTTGGGTTTTATATACATGAACAGTTGTTAGAGTTTATTTGTTAGCTTGTACAACCTTATTTTTATGGTATTTGAGGTTATTTCCTTCATTTCACACTTTTTTTTTTTTACTTTCAAAGCATAACAGTAGACATTTTTTTTGACAGCATACTATTATCACATACAATGCACACTTAAGAGTTCATGGAGAATACTTAAGCAGTGATGTCATTAATGACCAATTATGTGTTTTAACGGAATCAGGGGCAGATTTATTAAGCTTGGAGAAGAGATAAACTGGAGATAAAGCGGAGAAAAGGTAAAAGGAGATAACGCACCAGCCAATCAGCTGTGTTTGAAAAAGACAGTTGGGAGTTGATTGGCTGGTGCTTTATCTCCTTTTACCTTTTCTGCGCTTTATCTCCAGTTTATCTCTTCTCCAAGCTTAATAAATCTGCCCCTCTGTATGTGTGACCAACGGGGACAGGGTAAGTATACATTCTCTGCCTACCCTTAACTCTATCCTCAGCCTATACCTCCCCTTTTAGTGCCTAATCCCCCTTTTTAATGCCTAACCGTAACCTACTACTGTACCTTGTCACACTTAGGGGGTTTTGTGGAACTGGCAGGAGAGGAGGAGCTGCGGAACTGATGGTGGGTTTGTAATGGAAGCTTGCTGGCCATATGTTGTGCTTTCTCATGTACGAGAATACTGAATTAAACGGAGGAGAGTTGAATAATGTTTAGAAGGTTTAATGAAAAACTCTTGGAGTACAGTTCAATAATCACTTTGGCAATGATATGAGAAACAGGCATGCATAAAAGAATGGAAAAGTTAAATAACTGCGCTATTTGAGGAAGAAATCAACATGTAATTTTAAAACAATTTATTAATCAATAATCAAGAAATTTAAGATCATTTTAAATTTCTTGATTATTGATTAATAAATTGTTTAAAAATTACATGTTGATTTCTTCCACAAATAGCGCAGTTATTTAACTTTTCCTTTTTTTATGCACCTACTAGGGACAGATTAACCCTATTTCATAACTGCTGCTTGATTTGATTAAAGGACCCTACGCAGCGCCTGATAATTACCCTAGTGGTAATGCACTATTGTCTCTTTATTCATAAAAGAATATGTGATAATGGTGGAGGGTACTGGAGATGAACTGGAGCTGAATTAAAGTAGAATATTAAACTGAGTATAAAGTCCATATACAATAACTTGTAGACTTGAAGACTGTGGTAGGAATACAATGATAAGAATACTGGAGGGTTGGGACTTAGAAGATAAGGCTGAAGAAATACTGTAAAGACTTGTGATGATTTGCAGGATGATATTGAAGAATACTGTGAAGAGATGCAACTGTGATTAGAGGCTGGGATTGAAGAACACTGCAGACTTGGAGACAATACTGAAGAATACTGTGCACACTGAGGACTTGGAGATGACACTGAAGGGTACTGTGCACACTGAGGACTTGGTGACAACACTGAAGGATACTGTGCCGGGTACTGCCATGTGCAGACACTGTACCCCGCCAAGGACAAGGCTGAACCTCAGCCACAACCTGGATGGTAAAATAGGAACAGGTGGAACCACTCTGGAACACCAGACAGGAACAGCAACAGATTAGGCAAGGGTAACTGTAGGAGCGAAAGGCCAGAGAACCTTAATCCAGAAGGTAACTAGAAGCACTGGCAGGGAGTCATAGGCAGAGCCACCTTTTAGAAGGGCAGAATGATAGGATTGGCTGTAAAATCCCATGAGAGGGATTGGAGCAACCTTGGTCTCCAACATGGCTGACCCCATGCAGGAGACACCTAAGAGAACCAGGCACACCTCCACCAGCCTAGGCCCAAAGCCAGACCTACTCCCACTCTACTGTCACCGCAATGGCGACCACAGCCGCTGAGTCCTGCACGCTGGATCTTGCTTCCTGAGCGTCCCTGCTCCCCGTCACCCTGATCATACCAGGCAGCCAGCGGGGAGTGTGCCGCAACCCATTTAACGAAATAGCCACTAAAGTATTTTATAACTCATAGGAGACATACAGTAAACAGTGATTCAACATGGTTTTGGTTCAATCAGGACCATCTTCAGGACATAACAGCAACAGTGAGGTGCAAATAGCAGCAACCAGAAAAGGTGAATATTCTGCTAGCTGCCTTTTGCACCTTATTAAATATTTTGGCTCTTTTGCAAAAATGTATTGAGTGGCATATTCATGTTAGATGTATGAGAACATACAGTATATATATATGTAAAATAAGCAAACAATGTCACTAGTGTAAAAATGTATGGTAAAAAGTGTTCAACAAGTCAAACCATGGTTCTATACCAAAAATGAGTGTTCAGACATCTTCGCGCCAAATGTAATAGCCTCCGACTTCAGTGGCTGTGTGGCTTCCGACCTAACTCAGAGCCTTTTTTTAGCGGCAATCATTTACAAGGCATGGTTTTACTTTGTAAATGATTGCCCCTTTAATAAGAAAACTTGGTTACATGTGGCTGCTTATCCAATACAGTATCTGAATGAATACAGTCAATATATTTGAAATACTTCTCATTAGGACTCTGCTATAAAAAGCATAAAACAATGCATGATATAATTCTGTTAAGGCGATTAGCCAACAAAGATAATAATCACTCAATTGGGAAGAAAACTATTTTGCTTTTATGAATGCTCCAGAAGGCATCAGCCAGTATATGTTGCAATACTCAATTCATTTCAGCAAAGCATCACTAAAGGTGCGTACCCACGGTACGATTTATGTTCCGTATGATATTGTATATGATTTCCCAGGAAAGTCCCGGTGGTCAAAAGCATAAGATTTGTGCTTAAAATAACGTACAATGGGCCTTATTTTGGTTCACTCTTAGAGGCAAAATCCTTCTTAGATGGGTAAAACCATGTGCACTGCCAGGGCCGAAACTAGGGTTTCCGGCGCCCGGGGCAAGGCAGTCATTTGGTGCCCCCCCCCCTTTTGTGAAAGCATACCTCCCAACTTTTGAAGCCTCGTAGTAGTGATGCTGCTGCGCGCCGGAGGCGCGTCGAAATTTTCGGGGGCGTGGCCTAATTTGGGGCGTGGCCTATAATCGCGGCTCTCCCGCGAGGCCACGCCCCCATTTTGCCGCTATGGGGGCATGACCCAGAGGCTCTGTGAGCCTCTAGCCATGCCCCCAGCCCCCTGGCTGCGGGAATAGACGCTGTGCGCATGCGCACAGCGTTTATCCCCGCTGCTTAGCAGCTGACAGGGGGGACCGGACCAAATGACGCCTTGTCCCTGGCGCCGGAGACCCCCCCCTCCCCGCACAGTCCTCTCACCGCCACGGCTGCTGCCCTTCTCCTCCTCATCCCATGCTGCTGCTGTCCGGGCTGGGTCACGTGGGGCGGCGGCGGACAGCTGGGTGTGGCTCTCCGGGCTTCCTAACTCAGCCTCCTCTCCTCCGTTGAAGCCGCAGCATGTGAGGCAAGAATGGTGTAGCCGCATCTTACTTTGACTTCGTCCATCTCCTACTAGCGCTGCGGCGGGAAGCGCTGATGACTTCAAAAAGACTTGCCGGACGCTGATTGGTTGAATTCAGCCAATCAGCGTCCGGCAAGTCTTTTCGAAGTCATCAGCACTTCCTGCAGCCGTGCTAGTAGGAGATGGACGGAGTCAAAGTAACATGCCGCTACAGCGTCTACACCTGTCACCGGACCTCACAGCGCCCCTCACCTCCAGCGCCCGGTGCGCGTGACCCCCCAGCCCCCCCCTAGTTCCGGCCCTGGCACTGCAGGTGGGGCAGATATAACATGTGGAGATAGAATTAGATTTGGGTGGGGTTTTTCTTCAAAGTGAGATATATATTGCAGTGTAGAAATAAAGCAGCCAGTATTTTCCCTGCAAATAAACAAAATACTCACCCAAATCTAATTCTCTCTGCACATGTTACATTTGCCCCCCTGCAGCGCACATGGTTTTACCCATCTAAGAAGGAATTTGCCTCTAAGAGTGAACCAAAATAAGGCCCAATGTGCATAAGATATCATATATGATATCACATCACAGCTGTAATGCACTATACTATCTTATGCTTTCTAGCCAGATTGAGTTGCATGCTCACCCGAGCAGCTCCCTCCCAGACGACCGGCGGGAGCGCGCATCGTACATCGGATAGTGCGAACACACGGTAAGATATAGTGCACTATATAGCATGCTATTCGAAACTAGCTAGATAGTGTGCTAGATTTTGCACTATATCTTACCGTGGGTACACACCTAAAGTCCTCCTCTTGGGCATATGGGTACCCTTGCCTAAGTGTTAAAACCCATTTGGTATGAAATAACAATATAAATATATATATATATAAATATAAATATATAAATAACACAATATTTCCATCACAGATACAACATCTATAAAGAACTAGTGGAAAACAAGTAACTAGTCAGTAAAAAATATCTGGAATGTATACTGGAAGTGACACAACCAGACTCACAGTGTGGACAAAGAAACATCCGTATACAACCAACATTTTAGCAATCATAAATACCAAAAATTTATAACACTACATTATAGGGGTATTTAGGATATATATATATATTCAGTATAAGTACATAGGAGTAATACACAGGCAAAAAAATAACTAGAAAATAGATTACCTATAGACCAACCTGGTGTTATCAGTCCCGGAATAATGCACTCAGAAATGATCGGCTCAGTTGGTGGCATTATAATTGTGTAGAATCATTTTTTTATGTCTTTTTGAGTAACGCTGGTGCCCGAGTGGCTGTTTTCTTATGGAAGACAATTTCCCAGGAAGAAAAACATAGAAACCGCTAAGGGAGGATTCTACACATAATGTGTGAAAGCATAAGTGTAAGCAAGACTACAGATTGTTAACCACATAGGGTGCCCATGCCATATATTCTGGAATTTGAGAACTTCAAATCTTTATATGCTGTACGCATATAAAGATTTGAAGTTCTCAAATTCCTTACATTTGAAGTAAGAAATGATGTAAGCATCGTAATCCTATACTAAATCAATTGGCGATCTACTATCAAGTAACCCACATAACTTATAACTTTCTGATGGGAAACTATGCTGCTTTCCTTTCTTATAATAGGAGTGTTTAACATACCGTGTTTCCCCGATAATAAGCCCTACCCCGAAAATAAGCCCTACCCTTGATTTTGGACACTGGTCCTAAATAAGCCCTACCCCGAAAATAAGCCCTAGTAAAATTTCATTATCTGGCGTTCAGACAATAGATTCTACACCTGCTAAACCCCCCTGATCCCCCACTCACCACCCCTAACCCCCCTCACCTCCGTTGTGTAGGTAAAAGCACAGGCTTCTTCTGAAGCCGCTTCTATTCCCATGGATGCATTGCGGTGCGGTACGTCACAGCGCACATAAAGCGGCTGCAGAACGGAGCTGTGTCACAGCAAAGAAGAGCTAGACATTATTGAGACTTAAAGGAGCACTGGGGTATGTTTACCTTTATCACGGAGGACTGGGGGCATGTTTATTACTGTAAGAAGGACTGGGGGCATGTTTACCGGTATAATGGAGGACTGGGGGCATGTTTGCCGATATAATGGAGGACTGGGGGCATGTTTATTAAGGAGTACTGGGGTATATTTACCTGTATCAAGAAGGACTGGGGGCATGTTTCTTGACATTTGCTGTCAATGTTCATTAAAATAAGCCCTACCCCTAAAATAAGCCCTATGGTGTTTTTTGTTCAAGAAAAAAAAATAAGACAGTGTCTTATTATCGGGGAAACACGGTATGTAGCAATGCTCATCTGAGTGAGAAATCTGTGGCAAAATGCACACACCCGCTCCCACGCATGTGTCTTGAAGTTGCCAGCTCATCTGGGGGTTGGACCTGATGTTCTGTGGTGTTGCCATGCCAACATAATGTGATGTCTTCAGGCCATGTCCTCCCGTGTCAGCATTGTCATATGTATATGGCCATGCATAATGGATGTTTGAGTGTCCATTAGGCCAATGCCCCCGAGTTCCCTTCTGTTGCTGTTATGTCACTATCTCTTACCCCCCGCTGTCTCTGCCCCCCATGTCCATTGCTGTCTCTGACCCCCCGCGTCCATCACTGTCCAATGCCAGCCCGTTTGCACCCGACATCGGAACCCCAATTCCGGCAATGGTACTTCCTCAAGCTCTGCTATATATTAAGGAAATCCCACCCTGTGCAAGGCTGCAAATGGCTTGCGATAATATTGCAAGTCAGCGATTAGCTGCAAATTCATTAGCAACTCAATCACCATCAAAGATTTTTCCAGTGTGTGCACTCTGTGGGTGTTATTCTGGTTGTCCAGCCGCCTGCCCCCCATTGCAGCGCAGGTTTGCCTGCACAGGCTACGAAGGGCATAAACATCCATTTGCATGCTGCGGGGAACACCCACATCTTTTGATGGTCGCAGACCATCGAAAGATGTGGAAGGTACACGCATATACACGCTGGGACGGATATGGGTGGGCAGCTGACATCTGATGATGTCAGTAGCCTGCCCCCCGCACCTGCGTCATGGCCTCATTACCATGAGAATGCCCAGCGTTCCCATATGGTAACGGAGCTGCCCGACACCCCCGGCCTTCACCGCCCCCTGCTCGCCGTGTAGGGTGTGTGCACCTAATGAACCGAATGTTCGCCATAGGTGCATGCACCCTGCATCTGCACATGTGCAGAAACATGCCTGCGGATGCTGAGACGCACAACATCGGTCCTACGTGCGAATGCATGGAGGACCGAAGGAATATGAATAAGGCCCTGTGTGTAACCCAGGTCTTATTTGTACTGTGCGACAGAATCAGGTTGATCAGGGCCAGAACTGACATCACATGACTTTTCTGAAAATGCCTGGGCATGCCTATGTTTTCCCTGAAACCAGCTGGGTGACACACAAAAACGCTACCTGTCAATCAACTTGCGTACGAACAGTGATTAAAAAATATGCTGGATTTTATCGCTGGATGGCCACGCACATGTGTACTGGGAGCTGCATTCGATTATCGCCTGTTCTGCGAATTTGCAGCCCAGCGATCAGGTCTGAATAACCCCCTATATCAAACCTTTTGTTTCACAGAGAAATAAACCAATACTGAATCCCACTTACTTCATTTATGTAAGGAGCAAAGCTGAGACTCCTCCAAGGATGACATTTGTAACACTTAAAGTTGGTTCAGTCCAAAGTGATTTAAAGTCCATTAAATCCAAAGTGCTATGTTTTTGTCAAATTGAACTTCTCCTCACCCCACCACCTCCAGAGCAATATACAAACAAGAGAGAATCATAATCTTTAGTAGAGTTTATCAGAGTACAGTATGGAGGTCATTCTAGTCTGATCGCTCAGACCACGACGCCTGCTAGCTAGCAGTTCCTAATGGTATTAACAGGAAGTAGGCATCTAGGGGTGGTAACCAGCAATTTAATGATAGTGTGATGAAATACACTAGGCCTGCCAAAAACAAACCTGCTGGAAGTGGCCAAGCAATTTAGGGGAGGGTGTGTGACGTCAGCTCCAGGGCCATCTGAATAGTTAGGCCAGCACATTAACAGAAGTCAATACAGCAAAATATCAAATGCGGCACTCCCAGCATTTGTTAATAAACAGTGAAGCAGAAAGTATACTGTATTGTATTGTTTATCACTCTCCATTTTATCACTTTTGAAGCTTGATACATCTGGCCCAGAGAGAGATGAGAATGCTCCCCCAGGCACATACTCTTTCTCTCCCCAGCACTGCTACAGTGCCACCTCTTCTCTCCTTATGGGTGGGATGTACTAAGGGGAAAATGTGGTAAAACCCCTGTTTTACTGCATTTTCCTATGTATTAAAACCCCGCCGCCAAGTTACTGCATTGTACGGTATCGCCACCCAAAGGTGGGCTTCTTTTGGCTGCCCGACGCTTTCACCGCAAACCTGCCGACCCCACTCTCCCCCTCCCTCCCTCTGGCTTACCTTAGTCCAGGTCCTCCTGGACCAGGAAGGTAAGCCCTTCCTCCCCCTAGTAACGCAACTGGACGTCCTTCCGGCTGCAGGGGGAGGAGGAGGCGCCGGGGACAGCCTGCTTAGCTGTCCCCGGCAGGGAAATGACAGTACAGGTATAGCAGAGGGTCTCCGTCACCGCACCACCATATGCGCTCGCATCGCGGCGGGCAGGCGGAGATGGGCGTTGATGTATTTTATTACATCCCGCCCCATGTATGATGTGGTTCTTCCATTGTGCTTCTATACAGCGGTTTTGGACAGGCAAGAGGTGTTATGGGAGGTAGCAGGGAGGTCACATTTACTGACCCACCCCCTTGCACACACACACACACATCCACCTTTGGCATATGTTACATTATTACTACTACTAGATTGTAAGCTCCTCCGAATAGGGCCCTCTTCCCTCCTGTTGTCAAAGCCCACTTCTCTTCACATTTCACTCACAGCTCTCCTTTACCCAATCACTCAGTGACCATCTTCATACTCATCTCCATCATTGGCCTCAAGCCTCTAGTTGTATGTTGATTGGGACCTCACTACTTATATTTAAGCTGTAATGTGTATTGAACTGTGGTGCTCTTTATTTGTACTGTATTTTTGTTATTTATTCAATGTTATGCCAAGTTTTGTCTCCCTGTATTGTTCCTTTGTACGGCGCTGCGAAACACTTGTGGCGCCTTATAAATAAAATTATAATAATAATAATAATAATTATTATGTATTAACAGAACTGTTATTTGCTACAAAATGCAAATGAATAGTAGAATCTAAAAACCAATATGCCGTTAGCATTGATAGCAAGATACACAATAAAAATAAATATGAGGTTCTGTGCTATGAGTTCTGCACATACAATTTACATATATTTTGAGCTGAATTTTATTAAGCCCCAGAACACGTTTGCTTATAACTCTTCAGCTACTCTATTTCTATTTCCTGTTACAACTACCTTGGTGCTAGAGAAAGCTATGTATGCATTCCTCTTGACTGCTATTAATATAAACGTGTACTCCTGCCCATGCTACTCAGCTGTATCAGTTACTAATATCACTGAATAATTTAAATTCTCAGCAGAGAATGAGTCTGTTATATACAAAATGCCAAAATATGAACTGTTCCAAAATACAGTAATCTGATTTTTGTAGCACGACTGAGATGACACCATTGCTTTCTGATGGTTCAATGGACAAAAACTTTGTTTTCTGTACAAAATGACTACAAATATTGTATCAAATGACCTTCAGGCTGTGTGTATAAGGTGCATATGCAACATAAATATATGTTTTATTTATACTTGTGGCCCATCCCACAGATATCACTTTATAGTATTGAAACATTACAAAATATGGAACAATCCTACTGTATATCCAAAATACTTCTGGTCCCAAGCATTTTGGAAATGGGAGACTCAACCTGTAGTATCAGTATCAGGAATCCTAACAGTACCAGAGTCAATTTCTTGCGTAAGCAGCTATAGAAAAGAAGATGGAGACCATACACATGCTCAGCTCACAGGTTTTCACACCTTTCTGGTTCTCCGTATGTATGCCCCTTACCTACAAGCCTAGGGTAATATTATTTTTTGAGCACCTTCAACCTCAGTATTGGAAAGATATTCTGTACCCAGCATTACTCACCTACACACTGGGCCAATACAGATGTGGTTGGAGTTGTTATCACCATTGCTTCCTTGGAATGTATGGTAATGCAGCAGGAGTCTTGTAATAGTGTAATAGTACTAGTGAGATGTCTGTAGTAATAGGCATCAGCTTGCAGTAATCCTAGGCACTGCCTTGAGTCACTCAGTCACCATCAAGCAACTTATAGCATCTATAATGCCGTCTAAGCCACCTGTCACAGAGGCCATAAAATCTCTGTGTCACGATGGAGATCGTTGAACCTTTCCCACCCCCTCAATGGCAGTGGCTGTCACAGCCCCCACCCCAGAATAGCAGCCAACTGATAATCACTGACAGACTGCTACCATCCTCGCACATGGTACTGTGCTGCATGAGAAGCTGCATTTTGTGAACCTGAATGAAGTCCACTAAGCCTAGAAATATATACATTCAAAGTTTGGTCAAAACATTGTGCCATGTAGTGTATACTGTATGTGAGAGATGAGCGGTTTGGTTTTATTAAAAACCAAACACACCCTAACGTTGGTGATCTGATTAGAATCCTGGCCCAAATCACTTTTGGGGATCCCAGTGGGTCAAGTTCCAATTCAGATCATACATTGATTTTTAAAATCTGAATCTGGTGTTTTGGAATGAATTTTGACCTACAGTATTGCCTGTGGACCTAGACAATGTTGTCCTAACAATCCCCATTGAGTTTGCACACGTTGTGCTTAGCAGTATCTACATGCAAAGTGTGCCCATAACATTGTGCCCAGCAGTGTATTTGTACATAAAGTAGGAGCCGCTGTCATAAGAGATTGCTCATATAGCTTGTTGCTTAGCATAATTAACATAGGCGTGCGCAACCCATTTTATTAGGGGGTGCACCATTGGAGGGGCGTGTTCATCACTACCTACTGGGTGTGTCCATTACCACCTACTGGGCGTGTCCATCACCTCCTATTGGGTGTCAATGCAAACTAAATAGAAGGTGACTTATTTATTTATATGCACTTCAGAATTAATCATTTCCCCCACACATACACCAGAAACAGGGACAGTGTGTGATGAAGGCGCGCTTCAAAAATTTACACTGTAATGCCCATTACACATACATTTACACATATTGCCACCCAATGTAATGCCCATTACACATAATGACAGTATGACACACACCATAATGCCCATCAAACATAATGCAACACACCAAAATGCCCATTATACATAATGCCACCCATTGTAATACCCATTACACATCATGCCACCACACATAATGCCTACTACTAATTATACAACACACCGTAATGCCTACTACACATTACACTACACACCGTAATGCCTATTACATATTATGCCACATACAGTAAGTGAAGCTTACCTACATGCTTCTTGCCAGGGGTTTCATTCTATTAGGGATTACATGCTTGTTGCTAGAGGGAGCTACATGCTCATTGCTAGGAGAAATTACATGCTCATTTCTAGGGAGTTACATGCTCATTGCCAAGGGGGGTGGTCACATGCTAGTTGCCTGGGGCAAGTTATATGCTTGTTGTCAGGGGGAGGGGGGGTTGCATGCTCATTGCCAAGGGGATTATATGTTCATTGCTTCTTGTGCCTCCTCCCTGGCACCAATGCGTGGTGTCCATTACCCTACACACAGCCCTGATGCGGGAACGGGGTATATTTAGGGGGCTGCAGCCAGGGCCCCACTGCAACTTCCCAGGACCCCCCTAGAAGCGTGCAACTTCACAGGACCCCCCTAGAAGCATTGAAACCTTATATATATCTCTAGATATATATATACACAAACACACATCTCAACAATGGTGCAAACAAAGGCAGTGGTACTCCTCTAGGTTTTCATTACATTTTAGTTGCAAAGTTGTGAATTGCAACGTTTCGTGGTCATAGAACCCCTTTATCAAGGTGTAAAAGGATTCTATGACCCCGAACGTCAGAATTCACATCTTTGCTACTAAAATGTATTGAAAAGGCTGTGGAGTGCCTGGCTTCATACATAAGATACTATGATTGATGTGTGTGTGTGTGTGTGTGTATGTATACTGTATATATATATATATATATATATATATATATATATATATATATAGTATCAGGGCCAAAACTAGAGTTTCTGGTGCCCGGGGCAAGACATTCATTTAGTGCCCCCCCCCCCAAAAAAAAAAAATTATATATATATATGTGCTTACAGACAACAGAAGGGTGATATTAAACCAACAAACAAGACAATATATCATATATTCTTATATATACACTGTATTCTGAAATGAAATATATATTTATAAATTATCCCTCAACTGGTCCACTTGCATCAAGATACATATATACTAGAAACTATATGAACCGTAAAACAGGGATAGTGCGCGCCGAAGGCGTGCGCTAAACATTTAAGGCATGTTTTTTTTTTTTTGGGGGGGGGGGGGAGAAGTGGTGTGGTCACATAGTAGTATCAATTCACATTATAGCACACACCGTAATGCCCAGTACACATTACAGCACACACCGTTATGCCCAGTACACATTCCAGCACACACCGTAATGCCCAGAGCACATTACACCACAAACCGTAATGCCCAGTACACATTATAGCACACACCGTTATGCCCCCCCAGTACACATTATAAGCAATGGTTAATTGCTGCTGCCACTGGATAGAACACTGTCCCTGAATGATACACAATATGCCACAAACATACATCCCAACTCTGGAGGCAGAGGAGAGGAGACATCTCCTGCGAGACTACATCCCCCATTTTTTCCACTATGAGGGCATGGTCAGCTCTCTACATGGGGTGCCCCCAATAGTGCAGTTACAGATACACATGACCCCAAAAGTGCAGTCCGTGATGCCCATTATACCTATGCCGCATACTGTGATGCCCATTATAAATGATACGCACCGTGATGCTCCATTATACATATGCCCCACACCTGGATGCTCATTATACATATGCCACACATATGATGTCCATTATACATATGCCCCACAACGTGATGCTCCATTATACATATGCCGCACACCGTGATGCCCATTATACATATGACGCACACTGTGATGCCCATTATACATATGACGCACACTGTGATGCCCATTATACATATGACGCACACTGTGATGCCCATTATACATATGACGCACACTGTGATGCCCATTATTCATATGACGCACACTGTGATGCCCATTATACATATGACGCACACTGTGATGCCCATTATACATATGACACACACCATGATGCTCCATTAAACTTATGCCACACACATGATGCCCATTATACATATGCCCCACAATGGGCACATTGACAAACACATGGCATGGGCACACACATATATTATAGACCAGGGGTGTGCATTCCCTCTCCCTCCCAAAGAAGAATACCTCTTTGCTGAGCTGCCGTGCCTGCCTTGTGAGTCCTAACAAGTAGCTGGACTGGGGAGCACAGGAGCAGTCAGAGGGCAAAGGAGCACTGCTTACAGTATACAGTATGATATATCTGGCACACTAAAGTTGGAGACTGTGCCTGGCTTGTGCCTGGCTTGTACCTGTAGAGTAGACATTGCTGCTTCCTTCCCCTGCCTCCTCTGGCACGTTCATCCCAGGCCACGCCCCCGCCCGCCGTCCCATTGGACAGCCCGCTCGCATTCCCTCCCTCCCATTGGACAATGTTTTTTTTTTAAGACACTGACAGACACAGTGTCATGGCCGCGCCCGCGCTGACTCGCCTGTGATCAGCGAGCGCACGGGCAGCGGCAGACGGAGGCCCTGTCACAAGTTCAACACGCAGGCAGTGTAGTGAGTGCACCGGCCACCGGGTGGGTGCCGGCTCTCGGCGCACACGCAGCCCGCGCCCCCCCCCTCCAGCGCCCGGTGCGCGTGACCCCCCTGCCCCCCCCTAGTTACGGCCCTGATAGTATATATACATACATACATTTATAGTATCTTATGTATGAAGCCAGGCACTCCACAGCCTTTTCAATACATTTTAGTAGCCAGGCAGAGAATTGTACTTACAGAACAGCCACATTTTTTGTGCAGTGTCGGCTCGAGCACAGCCTCCCTGCCTGAGCTCCTCCATAGCCGTGCATGAGCTCCTGCATGTCCCGCACGGTGCACCATCATTACAGTCCCAGCGGCTGCTGCAGACACAGACAGATTCGCAAGATGATGAAATCATCATCTCGCGAGAGTGTCTGCAGAGCTCCGCAGCAGCGGGGGACTACTGCTGCCGCTGTCATTACACTGACAGCGGCCTCTGACCTCTACTCCTCTCTTCATACTCGCCGCCCGGCCGCCCACGCTCCCGCTGCCGATATATATATAGAGGTGACCGCTGTCAAACTGTGTTTGTCTTGACCCAGACGGCCAGACCCCACTTACAGACTGTGGCTGCTGGGCATTAGGAGGTGCCTGTGCACCCCCGGCACCCCCCGTGCGCACGCCTATGATAATTAAACGTATATGCAATCTCACAAAAGTGAGGCTCTGGTTGAAAAGATGACATGGAAGGATTATGTTAACACACACACACACACACACACTCTGAAATGACTTTAATGCATCTATATGATAGAGCTGGTATTAAAGCCCCTTCTTATAGCTGTAATAGATGATAAAATCACTTCTGCAGAAAATGAAACTAGAAGCATGTGATGGAATCTAGCCTACCTGCAGCAGGGGTACAATTTCTTTGTCTTTCCCAGTAGTCCATAGTCCGTTCTAACTACATTATATAGATTGACATAGATGTCCACTTAATTTTGTATTACCCAGTAAGAAAATGAAATGATTTGCAGGCTCTGGTATCATTTTCTTTTGCCTCGAGTAAGAAACAAACAAACAAAAAATGATCACTTTCTCTGCAGCAGTAAGAGATTTGTTTGAAACAAGTTAAAAATGCTTATTTTATACCAGAATGCAGCTGGGAAACTGGTAGCAATAGCTTGCAAATCACCTTAAACTGAACTGGTGAGAGTAGTGTTCCATTTTAAATTTAAGTTTAAGTGCTACTAAAAGAACCCTTCTAGAACAAAAAACAAACAAAAATGTATAGCACTCCTGAAATATATTTTAGTTGTTTATATGTACGGTATTGCTACTATAATACAATTTGCGTCAGGAGCTTTCCAGTCAATAGAACAATCGGCTTAGTGGGAGGCCAAACAATATAAGTCCAAAAATGCATTTGCAGTTTGTTAGTTTAGCACTATCTAGTTAATAACAATATATGATGACCCTATGAACAGGGCCATTTGTTATCCAGAACAAGCTGTAATAATAAAATGATTTTAAGAGCACTTACATGTAATTTGATTAATCATTTTCAAAATGCAGTGACTAATTCAATATATACTGTATTTGCTGGCGTATAAGACTACTTTTTCCCCGTGAAAAACATGCCTCCAAGTGGGAGGGTCGTCTTATACGCCGGGTGCACTTATATAACAAACTCTATATTTTGAGTTGTCTTATACGCCGGCAAATACGGTAATTCAATAAATATATGGATTTAAGAAATCATGGTCGGGCAAATAAGACAAAAGGACTAATTCAGAGGCTACTGCTCGTGCACAAAAATCCCTAAAACTCACACAGTGCATGTGTTGCACAAAGTGTATGCAGTTGCAATTAACATGTTTTTGAATAGTGTTGGGTGTAACTGGTTGGTGACTGGGAGGTGGCTAAACAGACACATTAAGATGGTCAATCTTTTGGCATATTTGGGGACTGTCACTGAAGTCTTTGCATACACTGACACGCTACTGCTCATTTTGGAGGCCATAGGGGAGGTGTGAGTTTTGGTGGAGCGTAAATACACACCAGACAGAATTGCAGCCATACATGCCTACATTAAATATTACTCTCCTGGAGAAGCCAGAAGAGGAGATGCTGCTTCACATCACTAGGCCCCATTCCCAAAATAGCAAAATTCATGGGTAGTGGACAGGCCAAATCCAGAAATTTATTTATTTTATCCTCATCATCCATTTAGCTCCAGGGTAGCTTTGCTACTCTCCTTATGGTGCTTCACCTGGAAACGGGTGTGAAGATAAGAATTTGGCCACTCTTCAGTGTGTGTGGGGACCTGCCCCCAAAAATTGGAGTCTACTGGATTTGTATGACAGTAGGTAAATATAATCCGCACAGTGGGTTTCTCAGGGGTAGATTAATTAAGCTTGGTAAAGTGATATAGTATCTGGTTTTTATTACCGGCCAATTAGCTCTTACCAGTCATTTTTCAAACTAAGCCTGTGACTTCACAGTTAGGAGCTGATTGGCCGGTGATAAAGACCAGACACTTTATCACTTCACCGAGCTTAATAAATCTGCCCCTCAGGGTACTTATGTTAGTTGAGCGCCCTCTAAGCTATTTGCTTAGTTTTCCGCGTACGCTTGCGACGCTTCGGGTTCGGTGGCTCACTGTGCTCGCCACACTATATAAAGTCAACTCCATGCCGACATGAATAGTTGGGGTATGAGCGTACTAACTATAGTGGGTGCCCAACTAACATATAAGTACCCCCCTCAGTCCTTGCAAATACATCTGCATGTACAGATGTAGCACTGCTCATGCTTGTGGTGGCTGGCGATTCCGCGCCCCGTTCAAACGGAGCTCCCCGCCGCCTCCCTGGTCACCATCACCGGTCCCCACCAGGGAAGGGATTTAGTGCTATATTTGCATAATGTTGCAAATGGGAAATCTAAAGATGCAGGACATATGCATCTACTTCTATAAGTACAATATATCAAATAATTTAGTACCTCATACTGTACTGCACTTTTTTTTATGGAGAAAAAATGTATTTGTAAAACAGACAATTGTTTGCTGGAATAATCATGGATAATATGAACCACCTTTATGGAACAAAGACTTTAAAATATCAGGATAAGCTGAAAGACTAATTACCAGCACTGCTCTGTTCCTGGCTGCTATCCATGCATATCTGTCCATAAGCTTAGTTGCTGTTTTGTAAACCACAAGTGAATTTGCGGTTTGTAGTTTACGGCCTTCTTTTAAATGTATACTGCAGGTTTTATATTTTTAAGATTTGGAAAACACAGAAATAAAGTACAGTCCAATTATCTCTAACCTCACCTGGCCTTTCCCAGTTTATTTAATAACACAAATAATAAAATGATAACTGAATTTCTGTCTTTATTTAAGAATCAATTTAGATTTCAATCATTTGTGACCCTGACTGCAGTGTTTCTTTTTTTCTTATAGAGGGAATGAATGGTGGACCTCAATTATCACCTATTTATATAATAAAACATAATTAATTGTCAATTTGTAATATGAGATAGTAAAAGGCACCTGCATGCTGCAGGTGCTTGTCTCTAAGGGCCTTATTCTAGTTCACTCTTTCTGACAAAATCCTTCTTCGTTGGACAAAACCATGTGCACTGCAGGTGGGGAAGATCTTACTTGTGCAGAGAGAATTAGATTTGGGTGGGGTTTTATTTCAAAGTGAGATCTATATTGCAGTGTAAAAATAAAGCAGCCAATATTTACCCTGCACAGAAACAAAATAACTCACCCAAATCTAATTACCTCTGCACATAGTTTTGTCCATCTAAGAAGGATTTTGTCAGAAAGAGTGAACTAGAATAAGGCCCTAAGTACTGCAATGGTATTGCCATGTATTAGGGTGGTTCAATAAGTAAGGTAACAAGACCTCTCACATGTGTAATGTTCTTTATTTCATTCTAATTTCCCACCAGGCCAGAGCAGGTAGAACGCTGCTTCCCCACACGGCCATTACATTTCGCCAATGAATAGGGCTCATCTCACCAGCCAAAAAAGGGGAAGAGAGAAAGAATAGGGAGAGAAATAACGGAAAACTGGGGAAGGTTGGGACATGGGAAGAATATGAAGTGGCTAGGGAGAAAGGTGTGGAAAAGGGGTACCTGGGCAGGAGAATATGTGGAAAGAAATATACAGCAGGCCCCCCTCTTCTGAGCAGCAGCCACCCCCTCAGCCATGCATCTTATCATATGCGTAGGCAAGCCAACAACGCTGCCCATGCTGTGCCATCTTACCAGTGATATTCTGGAAAAGGAGCATTCGTAATAGTCCCAGAATTTTTTGCTTTGACTATGCAGTTTTGTCTTTCCAAAGATGTCACTGGGAAGATGGTGTCTTGGAGGAGGACTCACTTTTCAGTGCACATGGTAAGTATAATCTGGGTGCACGATGTGCAGTGTGGGGTCGCCAATGTAAGGTGTCTGGTGGTGATTATTAAAGAACATGGGAGCAGGGTGGGTGGTATAGAAACCCTGAACCAAGGGGCCTGTGCACATTGCACTCCCAGCACCCATTATACAGTAAATAGATCAATGAATGGAAGGTATGCAGTAGGTTGAGAAATAAGGGGAGATGAAAAGAAGAGGCAGAATAATAGGGGAAGGCAGGAGGAATGGGAGGAGAACAGGGGGAGAAGGAAGAAATACAGTAGGCACAAGAATAGGGGGAAGGGAAAAACAAGAACATGAATAGTGCTAGACAGGGTGAATAGGGAAAGGAAGAGGTAGGGATGGGAGGTGTCACACGCCGCCGTGCGGCGACACGGCAGGCACAGTACTCACATGTCCTCGGTCAGGCTGAAAGGCTTGTTGGAGGTGTGGCAGTCTGACTGTGTTGGTAGGTGCTGGGAGGCAGGCGCCACAATCTTGGAAAAGGACAAAACAGTGATTGGCCAGGTCTGGGTCTTTCCCTCCTCCTCTGTCCAGGTGGCCAATGGTAGCAACCCCCTTGCCATAGGCTATCCTGAGTCAGTGCAAAGAGTCTCATAGGCATTACACCGCTCTGGGAAGATCCTGACTCTAGTGCCTCTGCTCACTGTGTCCTGCCAGTCAGTAGTCCCTGCTGGTCTCTGACCTCTTCTCAGCCTCTTCCTGGTATCCAGTCCATTGATCCACCTCCATTCCCGGGGAGCCACTGGACCATCACGGTACCCTCCGGTTCTACCTCCTGATCCGGATTCCATCTCCAATCTTCAATCATCCAATCGTTCAATCTTCAATCATCCAAACGTCCAATCATCCAATCGTCTAATCTTAAAGCATCGAATCGTCCAATCTTCAATCATCAAATCATTCAATCGTCCTATCTATCTTCAAACACCAATTCCCATATTTATGCAAATACTTGTTTCTCAGTTCTTTCCAAGGTTATTGCAAATACTTATTATTTATGATTTGTGACTGCTTATCAAAGAAGTATTTGATTCAAGTTCATGTCATTTATATATGAGTTATTTCATTAACCCTGCTCAATTTAAACTTACATCTTCTGGTCAATCATCCATTCCTGTGCACCACACGATACCACATAGGAATATGGGGAGACAGAAGGAAAAAGGAGAAAGGAGAAAATTGTGGGAAGAGAGATAGAAAATTCCAACACAATAGCTCTTGAGTCCAAAATACTAGACGTTCAATACAGGCACCATCAATGAATAAATAATGTACTGCTTTAACATCAGAAGTGGCTAACTTATCATGGTGACCACCATTGGTGTGTATTTGCACCTGCATAAGATACAGCTATTGACATGTACTGTCAGCATCTCTGTACGTGTCTGTCTCAGTTCAAATGTTGCAAACATGTCATTACTGTATTCTGACTACATTTGCCAGTCTTATCTCTACTTAGCTCCTCCGATTGGCACAGTGTACATGTGAGTTCTACTGGGACTAATGTATTTAATCACTCCTGGACAAAATGTTGGGTACTTGTGTATTATCACGGCGCCCAATGTTATATAAATCGTATACAATATTGCGGCCGATTTGCGGCGATTCGATCCGCAATGCGATTAAGCGGCTGATTTGCCGCAATTTCCTGCCTATCCAAGTGAGCCCAAAGCGTGGCGAGTGCAGCGAGCCCCATGAGGGGATGCGTTACGCGTCCTCCCAACCTGTTCATACCCCCACTCTTAATGTCGGCATGGAGTTGATTTTAAAAACTGCGGCGAGCGCAGCGATCCACCGAGCCCGAAGCGTGGCGAGCGGATGTGGAAAACGATCCCGAAGCTTGCCACGCTTCGGGATCGTTTTCCACTTCCCCTCGCGGGGCGCGCTGTGCTCCATGCGATTTGCTCGCATGTGATTTGCGGCCTATTTCGGGGCCACCGTGATAATACACAAGTAACAAATGTTGTTTGCAGCACACTAGTGAAGTAGTCATTGCAAACACTCACCCAGGTTTGCTCACTGCTGCCTCACATTCAGCAAAGTACCAATTATTGCATATAACCTATTCTGTGCATGCACAAATGGGTCCTGAGATATCGGTAGCAGGATGGCAGTAGACTGTCAGTGATTGTCAGAGAGGTGGGGGTGGGGGGGAGTGACGGCCTCAATTTGTGAAAGTGGAGGCTTGTCACTGCCATTTGGGGAGTGGAAAGAGGAGTAATCTCCATCATAGGATGGAGATTTCTTGGCCTCAGTATCTGTCAGCTTGCGCGTCACAATAGATGCCATAAGCCCCCCGATAGTGACTGAGTTATTTGATGCTGCGTACTAGGACATAGGTTTGATAATTACTGGAGCAGGAGGCATCTGTTTGAAATAGACGCCTCCTGCTGTATTACCACATAGCGCGATCAGTGATGCATCAAGGAAGCAGAAGTGATAGCAACTCCAACAACATCTTCTGAATTAAGGACAATGAAAAAAGGCCTAATTGGCTGAAATGCGTTGGGAATTGCTCACCAATCACCCATCACCAGGAGAACAACACCACCATCCCCTTGACGCAGCCTCTTCCTGGCTGGGAGTTTAGCGCGCAGAGCTGTGACAGACAGCGCTGACTCCGGATTGCCGAACTCTTGCGAGAATGGCATCCCGGAAGTCTCGCTGAACAGAGTTCTGTGAAGCCAGATAGATTTGCGCAGCACAGTGGACGCCTGCCCCGGTGAACTCAGTTCAAAGATGCACGGACCCCCCAGCCAAAGCAACATCAGAAGCAAGGGGTAAACAGCAGTTAGCGGGACGCCGCTATCTGCTCCTTTTCATACAACAGACTTTCTTCCTTCTCCTGGACATTCTCATTTTGTCATTATCCACACCTGAGCTACAACCCATCAGTCATTTGCAGATTTCACACTGCATATTATTCCATCCCTAAGCGCTACAGATGCTACTTCACCCACTCCCTTCCTACCCAATAAGAGACCGCTGTGGTCACCTGCACTTGGACATAGGTCCCAGGTGATGGACCTATGGTGTAAAGGGGTCCCTAAAAGACACCATTATGCCCCCGTAAAAGGCCACGCAGAGTGATACCTCGCTGGCCTTATTCCTGTGAAGAAACCCAGGACTTTACATTGGTACAACACTAGCCTAGTTTAATCTAAAATAAACACAATTTCTTCATCTCTGTCTTTAAATGATTTGCAACATAACACATACCTAACCATACCATTAGGGTGAGCGCTTGGTAATCTTCTAAAATATAGTTTATCCATGGGGAATTTTGGACATACCTAATACTCAGCAGCTCCCCTCCTTCACCACTGGATTTTATCCAGTTACAACCACTAGACAAATTTGAGCGCTATCGAAAATATTCCAAATCTACCATTCAGAGGACAGCACAAACAGGCTCTAACCAGAGTAGAAAGAGAAGTGGGAGGATCTGGTGCACAACTGAGCAAGAAGACAAGTACATTAGAGTCTCTAGTTTGAGAAATAGATGCCTCACAGGTCCTCAACTGGCAGCTTTATTAACTATAAAATCATTATTACTAACCTTGCCAATGTCTTGACTATATGTTCTACTCATTTGATACATAAAAGTCTGTTTTTATGTAAAACACAAAATTGTCTTGGTGACCCCAAACTTTGGAATGGTTGTGTATATTCTCAACTGCTTTTTATTTTTTAAAGGGCAATTAAGCTCACACCCAATTTGCATTACATAAATAAGTTATACAATTGAAATATGTAGATGGAAAATTCTTATACTGTACGTGACTGAACATGAGATATCTTACATTGCATTAAACTACTGATTTACATTACTAGCCACAGCCACTCCAGGCTATTGAGGGCTGGATGTAGTGTCCTCCATTGGAAATTCCTGGCTGGAAATATCTACATCCAAAGTCTCAACAACATCTCAAATATCTTCAGAAACTGAGAAAATCTTGAGCCTTTTAGATTAACCAACTTGTGCAGTATTTATGTTTATCTGTCTTTTAAATGTAAGTTTGGAACCACAAAAGAAATTTCACTGGTAGAGTCATTCCAATGCTGATCGGGAAGATATTGTAATGCAAATATGCTTTTATGTAAATTGATATTCTCATAAAAAAAACCTGTTTTTAGTTTATTATTTTCTTTCCCTGAAGATTAGCCCTAAATGAAGAGGTTTTTTTTTATAAGCACAGAGAGAACCTGGATAATTTGCAACACTTCTGATGCTTCCGATTTGAATAATAGCAACAATACTTAGCAGAAAACTAAACAGAAAAATAAACTGCTTTGGAACTTTACATTTGCTCACCAATTAACACGGCTTTCCAGCTTCCATAAGCAGGTCAAGTAAAACGCATTTAAATAAAATACTGTGTCTTTGTCAACAGGAATCTTGTTTTTTTTAAACTTCAAGGTACATAACGCTCTGAAATAATTTGTAGTTTGAATAAGAGTGCCCTAGATAAAATAAACAAATACATTTATATTCTGCATACTTCTACTCACAGCCTACAATAAAGCAAGAGGAAACAATAAAGAAGCTATGTTTGGAACATTTTTATTGCATCTTTCTGAAGTAAAGTAATTGTAAATCCTAGACCATATTTTACAAATGATTTTGGTCTACAAGGGATACATGGAAACAAGGAAACACATTTTAAATCAGAGCTTGGCACATTTGTACATGGTTTAGCAACAAGAATTAAAATCTTACTGCATCCGATAAATCAGTTGGCTAAGTTTGCACTAGTGAAATGTTACACATTATTAAAATGAATGTGCACAGATAAAGGGGGACATTTACTAAGATGGGAGTTGTATTTCGCATGGGATATTGCTATGGGCAACCAATAAGAATCTACTTCTTTAATTAGCACCTTCTAGAAGATAATAGATAGTATCTAATTGGTTGCCTATAGCAACGTACCATGTGAAATAGAACTCCCATCTTAGTAAATTTTACCCAAATTCTGTTTGTAAATGCAATCATTGTCAGTCTCAAGGCCATCTTAACATTAGTGAGGGCCCCTGGACAAACTAATTCACTCACCCCCCCGGGAATTAGCGGGAGCCGCTACTGCTGACGGTTATCTTGTCTTCCCCCAGCAGTCCAGCCATGTGCACTGTGGTAGCAGGAGGGCTGCTCATCACTAGGGTGAGTGAGCGGAGCTGAGTCCCCCCTCAGGGCACCTCAGGAGCTGTAGTCTTGGCCAGCAACTCCCCCTCATGGCTCACGCTGCCCGAAGAGCAGCCAGCCATCTTGAAACTACAAGAGTATGTGCCCGAACCCCACCGCCCGGATCCCTGACGTCTTTCCCATTGTGTTGGACCCCTAGGTCCTAGGGTCCCTGGGGAAGTGCCCATGGTGCCCAATGGGAAAGACGGCCCTGGTCAGTCTAGCTGAAGCTACAGGCAGGGAGAGATTAAGCCGTCAGGGGGCCCAGGGCACCCAAGACAGGTGGCCACAGACATCCTCTAGAGCAGTGGTTCCCAATCCTGGTCCTCAAGTACCTCCAACAGTGCATGTTTTCCAGGTCTCCACACAGAATCACAAGTGAAATAATTAACTCCACCTGTGGATCTTTTAAAATGTGCCTGAATAATCTGTGCACCTGCCGGGTGACATGGAAAACGTGCACTGTTGGGGGTACTTGAGGACCAGGGTTGGGAACCACTGCTCTAGAGCTTGCTGTGTGAAATGCTGTGCATGTGTCTCTTCAACAACAACACAAAAATAAATCAGTGCACTGATGATAAAGTTATAACGATTTGCATCCACCAATGCTAGCTTGATTAGAACCCTTGGTGACTGTTCAGTTCTATTGTATACCAAATTACAGTACAGGTTCCTTCAGGCAATCAGCAGGAACCACAACAGAGGTAATTTACAACTTGATGCATGTGCAGGGCAGTTTAGGAAATGTGACATCTGGTGTACAGAACGTGTTATTACATTCTCCGGCATTTTCAGTGCTAAGTTACGTTATGATGCAACTAAAAATAGCACGAATTGACTAAGTGCGCGAGTAGCAGGTCGCACTACATGAATGCTAGATGTAAGAAGGCACATCTGTTGTTGCAATATCTGATGTTCTTTTCAAATTCATTTTGACAGCATCGAAAAATGCAAAAAAAGGATTTTAGGGCAAAAGCATCAATCTTTACCCTTATCAATAGATAAAATTAATTTGATTGTTAAAAATAAAAGTCTTTCAGGGTTTACATTATTGTAGCAATAAAAAAACTGTTATAAAATAGGCAAATCACACACATTTATACACTTGTTTGCAAGAAAGAACATTTTGAAAACACAATAGTATTACTAATAATTAACAACCATGCAATAATGCCATACTAATATATCATTTTGTTGGACTAATAACAAAAAATGTACATTTATAAAATTGTGTCCACTCTATCCTATAAATACATAGGTTTCCTAATGTGTCAATTCACTAACATAAGTGCACTGTAGATAGTAAAAACAAGTTTTATCTAATGCAATGGGCAAATAATTGCAGTTCTTGCCAATTACTGTCACACGTTGTATTTGTGAGTCATCTTGATGTGAAAAATGAAAAACAACATTTTGGCACATACACACACTGTAATTACTAGTCTTCTTGTGTTCCCCATAGAGTAAGAAGATTGCTGTAAAGGATGGAGAGGGTATTATAGGGCCAGTAGTGGATGGCCTTGTTTAGTTATCCACAGAGAACACCAGCAATTATAACAGAATATGTCCACAGAATCTAGACACCCAGAGCTAAAATACGGACATGGTATCATAATTCAAAGAACAAACAAACATATAAACAACATTGACAAGGCATTTGCATATTTGCTAAGACATCAGGAGCCAGCTGCCTAATTTATCAGATATCCTTAACATGCATGTGTGTGTGTTTTCCAGTTAATAGATTTTCCTATTGGTGTAATTAATTAAATGTCTGTAAATAGATTTTGCTAGACCAGTGCAGAAGACAAAAATAATGTTCTGAAATATAAACTGAAACCTACTGCAAGCAATTCCTATGTGCGGGGTTAAGCTAGCAGTTTGTTTCCCCAACTCCGTTTCTGACTCCTAATAGAAGTAAGAGCATTTTTCTTTATATAAGGTACCACTATGAAGAAAATGGTTTATACAAACACAGTAGAGCAATAATGAAAGAAAGTATTATTATTTTTATTTCTGTTGCGCAGGTTATAACATTAAGATAATGGAAGAGAAAACTTGGCTTACGCAGAAGTACACTTGATCATCATTGTGCTTTTTGTAACAAAGAAAAATGTATTAGACATACTGGGCTTCATGATATATTTTTAAAGGTTATTATCCTTCTGTATTGTCTTCTTATTCTGAAAGTGTTCTGCCCCCTATAATACTGCCCAGTGTATAATTGAATGCAGGTGCTCCGGCTTTGTGTGCATGATAAGAAATGTGTATAGAGGTACAATATTCATAACTGTCATCATCATCAAAGCCCACTTGCACCAGTGCATAAGATGTGCCTGGAAATTAATATTTACACATCCATCTAGCTTATCCATTGCCACTCTCTTGCTTAAGACTGCCTACAGTATGTGAGTATGCACCATTACAGCCCAGATGAGCCCCCTCAGTTACTAGTAAAATACATCTCACCCATAGTTGTACAGGTAGAGTTTACCATATCTGGAGATCTCTTATCTTAAATATTCCAAACACTGTGGTTTTCTTTTATATTTTGGATTTTTTTTGTCCTTTACCCCCTCTCCCCCCCCCGCACCTTTTTTCATACTTACCAAGTCCCTTGATGTCCACGGCGGCCTTCAGAATCTTCTTCAGCGGTCCCAAGAGTGCATTGCGTGGGCGCAATGGTGATGTCACCGGCGAGCCTGCAAATCGTGCATCGCACCCCTGGGATCGCTGAAGAAGATCCTGAAGGTTGCCATGGATGCCAGGGGATGCCAAGGATGCAGGATAACACCGCGGGACCATCAGGGGACCAGGTAAGTATGTTTTAAAAAAACATAAAACGTAAAAATCCCTCATCCGAAATGCTCGTGGTCCGAAGCATTTCACATAAGGGATACTCAACTGTATATGTTTGTTTACCAAACATGAACACTCAGCATTGACCCCTTTTGGCCTAATTCAGAGATGGCTGCGTCTGATCTAGTGCAGGTTGGCGGAATTGTGGGTATGACAATACCAGACTCTCCAACTTTACCCCTCCCATTTGGTACAACATGCTCTGCTTATGGGCTTGCATCTTCATTTATGATTGCTGTCACCTGTGTTGAACTAGTTCATTGATGAGAAGAGTGTTTCAACACAGTTGATTTAAATCATAAATTAAGATGCAAGAGTTGGCCCAGAGCATGTTGCACCTAATGGTAAAGGTCACATTAGAGGGTATGTAATATGCTCATGCTAGTTTAACTTTCTTCTTGTGCACTAGTACACAGTAATACCACCAGTGGCTGTAGACAAGCCACCATCAGTGCATCAGCAGGGTAACCACCAACACTTGCACAAGTCTAAGGCAGAAGCACAGTATTGCCCCTGGGGAAGTGGCTATGTACTTGTATCTGGCAATGCAGTCCACTAGCATGCCCACAGTTTTTGTATTCACTTTGGGCTACCTATCGGTCACCACTAAGGGTGAAATACTTAATTTCTGACATCAGCAATCCCATATGCAAGAGCACCTTTGTACATATGATAGTCAGGGTAACACATGCGCCATAGGGCTTTTCAGGAAAATTTGTTCTTGCACAATATCAAATTCACTTCGCCACTGTCTTCAGTTTACATCCACCTCTGAATTAGGGTATTTGTGTTTAGCCAGCCTGTTTGTTACCTCTGCCATCTCTGCCTCGCCTACTTCCTGCCCTCCATATACTCGCACCTTATGTCATCTGTTTCCTCTCTCCATTAGATTGTAAGCTGGAATGAGCCGGGTCCTCCCCTCTTTTGTTCTCAGAGCCCTCTTTCTGGCACTTCATTAACATCTTTCACCCACTCGTTAACCATTTAGCATGGAGTTCCTCTCACTCAAAGCATTTCATCTTGTTTGGCGACTCTACTCCTGTCGTGTTGTCATTATTGGAGACAGATTGTACCTTGCACCGATTACTCCATCGATCAGCTTGCTTCCCAGTTGTTTTGTGTACTGTAAATGGTGGGGCTAATTGTCTCTTGTGCACTGCTTATGTTCTGCCTACTGTAATGTAATGTACTATGTAACCTGTACTGTCCTACTGTTACCAGATGTACGGGGCTACAGATTAGTTGTGGCACCTTATAAATAAAATGTAATAACAATACCATAAAAAATATTGTATATACAGCAGTATGTGAAGCAAAACGTCCAGAAAATGTGCAATGTAATGGGAAGTATATAGTTAATTAGTCCTACGTGATCATATTTTGCACTGCTCAATACTATGATTCAGATTTATTTATGCTCCTCTGCAGCCAGTGGCTTAAATAACCCTTTAAATGACAGTTTACAAAACATACTAAGCACTGAAGATTACAGTACTGTAAAAATCTGCTCTGAAATAGACGCGCTTTATGAATCTAACATACGCAAGGGATATGTTTCTAGATAATGCAGAACAAAGCTGTCTGGCTACAGTATTTCTTGGGAAATGCTAGATATATAGTATGCTATAACTAAATGTCAGAGCTGAATCATAAATAAAATCATAACAGAGTTTTGGGGGGAGATTGAGGGCCACAGAGAAATGTAATAGCTTTATATCTGATCAGATGCTCAGAGCTGGCTTATAAAGGGAATTTTCTAAAGAATTCAATATTCTGCAATACAGTGCACGCTGAAGAGGGGTCCTGCTAAGTCCTCTTTACAGATACAGCATTATAGCTCTATTTCCAGCAGCCTGTTATCCAGCTGCAAAGAGCACCTCTTCCCTTATCCCCCATTCTGCATTGTCTGGGTGATTAATGTGCCTTGTTTATTTGCTGTTCCTATTATGAGGAGGCAATAGCCTCTTGCATGCGTTTTATGCAGCGTCTAATGACCAGCTTGGCTTTGATGAATACAGCTATATGGAGCATTTCTTACTACTATCCTGTCCTAACAGTATTCTAGATCAAGGCAAATTATTTATTTCCTAACAGAACATTACATTGGAAAACAATGGGAGTCCTGTGTAAGCTGTTTTTTATACATTGTAGGATAATTCTGTAGATTGGTATTTAGGGAGGTAAAATAATAACATTTACAATCTGCAACATTGTAGTGGCCATAGCATTAGCACTACTGGGATGTTATAGCACATGCGTTGGTGCACAGCAGTTGGCATCACCATAAGTGCATTTCCTGCTTAGCAGGCTGCACTCCTAATATCAGTATGGAGCATAGAGGTGAGGTACAGTACATACGCCTGCATGAGAGCCAGTGACTTGTTGGTGCCTTGTTCAGGTTTTTAACAGATTGCTTCATACAAATATTGTCAGGGACTGAGTTTGTGGAGCCGCTGTATGCGGTTGTTCTGACACTGGGGAAATGACTGATATGAAAGTGGCTGGACGGATGTACTGCCTTCGCATAGACAGAACTACATTGGCTCAACTTCCAAAATTGAGGCACGGAGTCTAACCAAGTGGCAGTTTTCAGCAGGGACCCCCAGCAAGGAAGTTTGGACTGCGTGTCCACATGGCAGGTCGCGGCCCTCTGAAGGAAGTGCCTCAGTAGTAAGGGAAGTAGCAGGCACTGTAGGTAGACGGTGATGATACTACCTACTGCCATTTTCTCTAAAAGGAATTCCAACAAACTAGGAATGTTTATCGGGCAACTGAGGATAGCCCACCTGGTAAAATAACGTAACATAAGATGGCCCACTTGGCATGATAACAAAACTGAAGATGCCCAATTGGCATATTAACATAACTGAAGATGGCCCACTTGGTGTAATAACGAAACTGAAGTTTTTCCACTTGGCGTATTAACAAACCTGAAGATGCCCACTTGGCTTATTAAAGTAACTGAAGACAGCCCACTTGGCATAATAATAAAACTGAGGGTGTGCCTCCTTGGCGTGATAACAAAACTGAAGATGGCATACTTGGTATATTAACAAAACTGAAGATTCCCACTTGGCGCATTAACAAAACTGAAGACAGAACCATGAAAGCACAGGACCGGCTGCTGGCGACACTGATAAACTTGAGGAGACACAGAAATTGTTCCAGCAACAAGAACTTAAGTATCCTGGCATAAGTCCCTGCTGAGGGACTTCCATTGTCCCAGACCTCCAGCAAAGGTCAGAAGAGAGCAGGGACACTGCGCTTCCTCCCAGAAGCAAGATAATGGTGCCCACACCCCGAGCTGGCAATGGAGAGAGATCGGACCCATGGGGAAGCTGCCGCCTATGCCTCCTACCCACCAGAGCTCCTCAGCCACATGCCGGAGCAGCGCAGGGACTGAAGTGAGTACCGATGAGTACCACGGTGCCGTTCTGTGGGCTGTGACATATATAAGGCACAGCTGGAGGAAATATCCATTTGTACTGCTATTTAAGCATTGTGAATTATTTCAGAAAACCATTAGTTAATGTCTAATAGCTGTAGGTGGAGTGAGTACCGGTGAGTACCACGGTGCTGTTCTGTGGGCTGTGACATATATAAGGCACAGCTGGAGGAAATACCCATTTGTACTGCTATTTAAGCATTGTGAATTATTTTAGAAAACCATTAGTTAATGTCTAATAGCTGTAGGATGTGGTTGTTAACTATTTGTGGTGGTGGAAATATTGCTAGGGATTAGGGTAAGACAACAGTACAGTGGGCCTGATTCAGAGGTGGTCATGCATCTGCTTTGTGTAAATGCGATAACGCAGCACAAGGAGTCCTGTGTAAATAGAGGCCTCCTGCCAACTTCTGCGATCTACTGATGCATCAAAACATGTAACCATCAAATGACTTGTGAGATCATTAATTTCATTCACCTTCAGGTTACTTAGATGGCCGACTTAGAACGATAGCTGAGACCAATAAATCTGTGTTGGGAGATGAAGTCGCAGACACTGGCCCTGCCACTTCCAGGAAATAAGGTAGAAGCCCCCTCTTTTCATGAATGCTATCCAACAGTACCCCCTTCTCACCCCCTTAGGGGGTACTGCATGCAACAATGCATGTGCAGAACAGGTCCAGCGCAATCGCTGCACTCATGCCACCAGAGTTGCATGCAAGCCATCAAGTTTGTGTACAACTATGAATCAGTGTTAGAATTTTTTTTTATTTTTTTTTCACTACAGTATATACTTCATAAATTCAAAGTTTGGATTAAGTGCTCTTTCAAAACTCCACTGGGTTTGAAATAAATTAAATGAAACAACATTTATTTGGAGCAGACATAAGGACGATTTGCTATGCTTTCTCCAAGCCTCTTTATTTCATATAGTAGAAACATATTGTGAAACAGCAGAAACCAATACTTACAGGCATCACAAATTACAATTACCAAGCATATTTAGTTCCTTCCACATTGCCTCTCTTCTATTCAGTATTGTTGTATGTAACATATGGTCTTTATAAAGCTTCGGTGTTTGAACCAAAATGTCAACTGCTTTGTATTAAATGCATTGTACACAGCCCTAAGAACCAGTATTCTGGTCTGTGCTTACTACAGTATGCATTGTTTTACAATTAGAAAAACAATGAAAAAAAATTTTTTTTGCATAGCTGGTAACATGCATACTATAATTCAAATGAAAGTTTCATGATGGTTCTTATTTTAATCCCCATAAATTCCTTGATTGACAGCATCCACTGTTATTGGGGATCGACTGGAGAGCAACTTTCTTAAACAAATGAAATTATTCAGCAGCTGTCAAAATATAAGCAGCAATTGATATGTAAAGACATACAACTTAACAAAGTGATACAGAGATGAAATGACATGGCTTCTTAACCATTAGGTAACATAACGCAAAAACCCAACAAGAGAAAATGCAGGTTCTGTGATGTTATTGTAGATGACAGAGGTAAGTAACAATATCTTGTTATCTCTGGTAAAAGACAAGTCAAGAGCAGAACATAAGATAATCAGAAATTCAATACAATTCAAATAGCTCACATCAAGGAAAGGGTACAGTATGCTTGTTTGATGAAACATTCTGTTGCATTAATATTGCTATACTAATGAAGTGCAAAGTGGCAGGACACTTTGTGACATGTTACTGAAACAGAAATGAATAGCTCAATATAATACGGATGTACAGCTCCATAAAATATGTGATCTCAGACGTAATGGCTAATGTAACAGATGCTTGTTTCTGTGCATTGGATATGAAATCACTGCATTCAGTCATAATGCTGATAGTGATACCTGGACAGCTTAAGTCCTGACAGATCCTAGTAAATATTTAAACCCTACCCCTAAACCACCCCTCCCCCCGCCTTAACCCCAACCCTCCTATCCCACAGCCTAACCCTAATCACCCCCTCCCACATCCTAACCTAAACCCTCCCCCCTGACTCTGCAGCCTATCTGTAACCTCTACCATCTGCGTAGTGTTACCCTAACCCTCCCTTGGTGTTTAATACTAATCCCTGTACTTACTGGTCAGATTCTGACCAATGAAATCTTTCTGTCGGCATTCTGACTGTCAGGACGCTGACTGCATCCCATTTGAACGTACCCTCGATAGTTGAACTGATAACTAATATCACTTCCCCAGTAACATTGCCATTACACTGCTTACCATGTTGAGGTGCATACAGCTGTGTTTCCCAACCTCAGTCCTCATGGCACATTAACAGTTCAGGATTTATGGTTTGCCATACTTGAACACAGGTGACTTAATTTGTACCTCATTTATTTTAATTGAACATGCCTTCTGAATCATAGATAGCCTTAGAACCTGCACTGTTACATGTGCTTTAAGGAATTAGGGGCCTTATTCAGAACTGATCAATGGACAAATTTGTTCTAAAAATAGGCAAAACCATGTGCACTGCAGTGGAGAGAGGGACAAATGTAACATGTGCAGAGAGAGAGAGAGAGAGATTTTGGTGGGGTGTGTTCAAACTGAAATCTAAATTGCAATGTAAAAATAAAGCAGACAGTATTTACCCTGCACAGAAACAAAATAACTCACCTATATCTAACTCTCCGCCTCACATGCAGTGAAAATGATTTTGCCCATTTTGACAACATATTTGACAACATATTTGTGCGCGATCAAGTCTGAATTAGGCACATGGAAAACACTGCCCTACAGGTACAAGACCAATGCAGGGAATTATCTGTTGCTCATGTCATACTCAGTAGGTAGGCCCTAATAAATGAACTAATGGTTGTCCCCCCCCCGGTTTTTACCTATGGGCTGCAGCCCCCCCCCCCCCCCCCCCCCAGGTAAAAGCCACCACTGTAGTGAAGCCAGATGCAGTCTGTGAGACTGCACTGGCTTCACTGTGACTGGCAGAGACTTCCTATTGGAAGTCCTAGCCGCCAGTCACAAGGCAGTCCCATTGAGTGGCAGTCCCACTCTCTCCGGGCTGCTGAGCAAATCTGAAGATTGTACATGTGCAGTACCTACATCGGTACTGCACACGCGGTGGTCCCGATGCCTGTCATCTGTATTATACATGCGCCGGGACAATGATTCTCCTTCTATAGGCTGTTGCCAAAGCAGCCCATAGAAGCTGGCCGCCCGCTCAGTACAGTGGTTTGTACTGCGCATGCGCCAGTGACGGTGCCTGTCATCATAGCACAGGTGCCGGGAATGCTGCGGGGACCAGGAGGAACGGCGGCGGGGGGGGGGGGTGATGTGCTTGCATCGTGGCACACCCACGGAGGCTGCGGCCAGCGGCAGCCCCCTCCCCCCAAAAGGTGCAAGCTGCAACTGTCAATGAGTCAAGTGTGAGATGCATGTTAGTTGTTTCCTTTACCTCTGCCAGGCAGCGTGTACACACAACCTATTACTGCTGCTTTCATGTAGTAAACAATGCTGGGGAATCCCCTTGAATATTAAAATAACATTAATCTCTCCATGACTGCAGACACTGCATTTTAATGCATTATATCCCCAATAAAACGTTTCTAGGAGGTAGGGAGCTAGGGCTTGTTAATATGCAAAGTAAAATCAGCTATTTTTATTCCAAGTACATTATACCGAGAAAAAACCCCAGGTAGAATTAATAAGAAATACATCAACTCCATAAATCTTCCACTAACAGCTTTTACCCAATTAGTACCACAGTAGCAGTGAGCGCTAACGACAATGAAGCTGTTGCAGAGTGAGCACTACGCCAGTGTGGTCTGTAACTGATTTGAACTTGCATTCCCCAGAAAAGCAAGCACATCTCCACTGTGCACACCTATGCTGATGGGGAATTCTGGCATATATGTCGCCCTGGAGAAAGCACATTCTTAGAAAGGCCACTTCTAATAAGGGCATGTTTGGTAAATGTGAACATGTGCAGTCTGGGAACAACACACATATGGAAAGCTGTGCTATTAGCGGGTGGTCTGGGGCTGTTCCAATGCATGGGTCTGTTCCAATGTATGTGATGAAGATGATCGTCAGAACTAGTGTAAAGTATGTCTTTTATGTCTTAGCAATGTTTTTCTGCATACATGTTTCAACTATATTAGGTTGTTGATGGTTTATTGATGTCTTAAACTACTATCTTATTACCTGGTCCCGGGCTTGCTGGAGGGGCTCAGCAGAGCCGATGGTCCAACCCCCTCCCCCTCCATCCCTCCTGGGTGGCAGCAGCTGCACACATGTACAGCATATCGTGTGCTGACAGCATGCTCAACGTGAGAGCTCATGCTGAGCCTACTGTCAGCACAGCACATGCTCTAAGTGTGTGCTGCTGCTGCTGCTGAAGGGGTGGGGGGATAATAATACTCCCCCTCAACTTTAGAGGTTTTTTTCACTGTCCCCGTAATAAGTTTGGGGTGTGGCCTAATCATGGGAGGTGACCATGCCTCCTGCAATTAGGCCATTCCCCCAATTTTACCGGAGCCTGGCATTCCTCTCTACGTGCATCTGATAGTAGCAGCTGTGCATACTGTATGCATGCTATTGCATCTTTTTATGCCTTCAATTTGTGGCACCACTGTGACCTACACCGCATCAAACCCTAATGGCCTAATCCTGGTCTTCTAGGACGTTGAAATAACGATAGATTATACATAACCCCCAGCATTTGTGGATAGAGATGTTACTGCACCTGATATGTCAGGCTCTGTCATATACAGGCTATGCTGTGTCTATTAGTGCAGATAGGGAGATCTCCCTTAAATCTCCTATGCATTAGCAGTAGGGCTTTAGTACTCTGGGAGAAATCCCTAGATTTTCTGTGTTCAGTGGGGAAGTTTGAGTTTCTTATTAAACGGTACATAGAATTTACTTTCAAGCTACGTACAGCAATTGGGTGGCTAGAACCAAACCTGCCTGATTCAGTGGCACCCAAGACTCTCATTGACAGTCAGGTGCTGGATACAGTGTCACACACTACAAAACTGGCATAACAATAGCGACGCAGACCCCGTCACGGTGGGGAGGCGCTGGCCAAGTGCTGGCACCCGGCGTTGGGGGTCTGCGGGAGCTATTGCTAAGCTGCCGTCTGCGCCACATCTGCTGCATCAGGAGTGGACATGAAGTTTTACTAGCCTGGTCCGTCGCTCCTCCTGGCTGGTACTTTATGAAAAATATCCATTACAAAATGGCTGCCCCCTCAGACAGTTTTTGAGGATGCTTGGGGAGGCTGCGGCCATCACGGATAGGTAAGTTTTAAAATTTAAATAGTTATACCTACAAAAAATAATGCTAAATATATACAGTACTTTGAGACTAAAAGATACACATTTCTAAGTACAAAGATTAGTGTCTCACTTTCAATTTAAAAGGTGTAATGTGTAATTCAATTACTGTGCATTACTGTAAATAATGAAAAGTATTAGTAATAAATAAACCAAGTCCAAATACAACAAACAGGATGCAAAAGTACAATATATACCACTACTACTGCACAAAAGTATTACAAAATGAATAAAAAAAAAAACTGAATGCAAACTTACAAAGTTTTCAACAAATAAGAGATCAACATATACAAAGTTTCTCTATATAGTATGTAAACTCCCTGCACTCATGCAAAAAGTATAAAAATGTCACCTTTCTGCTATTCCTGAGTGTATATATGACAAGAATATGAACAGAAAAGCAAAAATTAGAACATCTTAAGACTTTAGAAAGTAGAAAAAATATAGTTAGAATCTGACCCATGCATAGTACCCTCACTATTAAAATAAATAATAATATAATAATGATTATCTTAAGCTTCAATTCATAATGTTCTTGTTTACATCACAATAAATATTTGCACCTTGTGGCTGTCTCCTTAAAAATTATGTACAGTATATTGCATACACAGCAGTAGTTTTTGTTTTACTCCAAACAATAACATGATAATGGGTGGTACATATGTTAATGGTAAGCGCAGGTAATGTGTAATATCACCAACAGGAATTACAGAAAATGTCAGTAATTATAATTAAGGACACCAATGCCTATTTAATTTGGATCATTGAATTTAGCCTTTGTTAATTGTAATTTTGCTGTTCCAGGCTAGTCCATTATGACCAATACATTTAAATACAGAAAAAAGGAAAACATTTATATCAGTATTGGTGATAGCACTATAGGCATCAATAGAGAAGGGACTTGTACATGATGAATGTAAACTAGTCCAGCCACATAAAATATTAATGTACATAAAATTAACAAATCTTGTGTTGACATTTTCTAAGTTAAGGATTTAAAAGTATTTGAAATAAAATGCATGGGCAGAAACTATATATGAATTAAAAAAAGTAAGACTGTAGTAAGTCGTGTGCAATACATATCACATCTCAAAAATAACAGTGAATTAACCAAGAAAATGGTCACTATGAAACCATGAAATTAACCATGAAAATCAATATAATTATTTATAAAAAAAATAATTTTTAAATGTGGATGAAAGGTGAAAATTGAAAATCAATTTAAAATAAAGCTGATAGATAAACTAGTGACACAATGTTGTGCAATATATATTTTTTTTTACTTTTGGTAGTACAATATCATTGTTTATTTTATTATTAGCTGACTGCCTCTTTGTTCCAGTGTTTTTTAGCTAAGAAAAAGTGGTATTTTGGAGTTTCTGTGACATTATTATTAACCTGATATGAAGGTAGTAACCCTTTGAATGCCAAGTAAAGTTGTGAAAATATGTAGGTGTAAAACCTGCTAAGCAAACATTTTTATTCATCATAATGACCTGTAATGTTTAACTTATATAGGAAATATAACTTTTTTTTTTTTACAAAACATTTTTCATTTGAATTTATATAACAAATGTGAGCGACGCTGGCATTTTGAGCAGATATTTTGAACATATCTCACAGAGCTGTTGACATTCAAAGGGTTAAATCAGACTTTTAACCATTGGTGTGAGGTACACTGTGTTCACTATTCTCCACGTAACATACAAATACAAAATCTAGTATCATTCGATCCCTACAAAATATCACAGGGGATCTGTATGATGTCTGTGATCATTCACAACAAATAAACCATAGAGATAAGTAAATTAGTGGCTAAAACAAAATCCCCTTAAGACTTTGGTTGTGCAGTGACAAAACCTGGATGATGTAGTTAGTGTTGTAGTGTCTTTTCCACACATTATGGCTCAAGAGAAGACAATTATAACCTTTAACAGAGGACAGAACAGTATCCATGCTAAAGACAACACATGGAACCTGATTAATGTACACCACATTTCAATGAAATAGTTTTTCCTATTTAATTTATAAAATAAGAAAAAAAACAGAAAATATGTACGTCAGTAAGAAGTGTCTCACTGATGTTTACAGTAATCTGCCTTTATGTGCTGCTGTAATATTGGGCGTTTTCAATAAAACACCATTTATTTAAGTGGCAGACTCCATGGCAAAATAGCAGATGAGCCTGCTGATGAGAGTGGAAAAGAGTCTTCTAAAATATATGAACTCCTTTGAGGCAGTCGTATCACCACAATGTTCAACCACGTTATGTCTGCATTGGGTCTCATTGCCCCACTCAGTAATGCATGAACAGCATTGCACGATGGTTCCTCCACATCTTCAATGTGTAGGCAGAACTGTTATCTTCATCTGATAAAGTCACTGTTATTTTCCATTCAGTCTTGCTCGCCCATGGGCGGTAGGATAGTAGCAATCTGTTGGGTTGCACCTTCCACCTACGCCAGGTACTCCAGGAGGTCCTTGAGTGCCTGAAGGACCTTGTTCACCTAAATAAAATGTCATGGTGTTCAAAACATGAGTATAGAAGTTAAGCAACTCAATATTAGAGCATTATCAATTTGTTTATTGAATAAGTTCTATGATTAATTTGGTATCTTTAGTTTCTATCTATAAGAAAGTTAGCAAAAGAATAATATTTATTACAGTAATAATATACAAATATTTCCTAGAAATTATTTATACTGTTTTTAAATAATATATAGGTCTTGTTTCAGTAGATCACCCTTATCCATTATTCTCCGCTTAAATGTTATTATAGTATTAACTGATAAAATACCAAGTCAGCAATTATTTGAAAGGACTTTTGTAGTGTTTACAGTATAACATTATTTTTGCAAATGTATGAAAACATATAATAGTACAGAATGAATTTTTATTAACCATATTGTTTGACACAGATAAAAACTCTAACATTGTTTTAGAAAAGGCCAATAAAGCTATTTCAATAAAGAAAATACAAAAAAACCTAGAAAACAACGTGAAACGATTACCTGTTGGTCCTGTGGGGCCGGGGCTCCCTGGAAGACCAATTCCGAATTCACCTCTCTCACCTTTCATTCCTCGTAAACCTATTAAAAAGAAGAAAGATATAATACATGGACACCGAATGTGAACTGAATGCCTCTTCACCTGCTTCCATATTTCTCTAATGTAACTTGACACCAACAATAAAAGATTATAAAATAGTAAATAAAATGCACTGTGGGCAAACACTAAGCCATACCGTAATTCAGCTAACTGCCTTAACAACATATAGAAAGCCAGGCAGCTTAAACACACAAATATAACTGAACCATTTAGCCAAATGGGCCAACAGAAGGTGAAGATGTATTTAAAATCTTCAGGAAACAGCAAAATACGGAGTACTGTGCATTCTCTGTGTTAGAGGTTTTAGACTGCATTATAAATGCACCAATAAAACATAACCCCTTATATATATTTAACTTAATAATATAAATAAATTCAAAATGCAATACAGTACATATAAAGCCCACTTAGGCAATGAAAATGTTTAACATTATTCTGGAGACTTTTGTCATAAATAAGTTGAAATTGCAACCTTGTTTTCTGCATAAACAATGCATAGAGATGACAAATGATATTGGTTCATTCAAGATTTTGTATGAAAATTACCATGTGCCTCTATATAATACTTCTGATCTGGTTCTATTAATGTTTTGCAAACATTGAAACTTTTAAAATGTTAGGTGGATTACTTATAGTTATGACCTTTTAAAGTGTCTTACAGAAAATATGACGAAGAGGAGAAATAGAGCATCAGAAAATGTGGATATTTAAATAAGACTGAAGTATTCAAACATTTTGTTCAGGGTTTAAGTTCTAGGCTCTATTATTTCATAACACAACCTATGTGACCTAAGTCTTAACAGCCCTGTCAGCTACTATATAACTACTGCTGCAAGCTGGCACTCGTGATGACTAATTAACTCTTTGAGTGCCAACGTTGCTGTGAGAGATCCTTAACATATCCGTTAAAAATGCCAGCATCGCTCGCAACGGTTGTTCTTTTAATATAAGAAAATACAAATACCTCTAAGTCAATTAATTAAAGTTTAGGTAAGTATTGCACTCAAGTAAGCGATGCCGGTATATTTAGCAGAAATTTTGAAGATCTCTCATAGCAACGTCGAGAGATTTAAGAAAATCTAGAGTCTGCATTTAATGAAAAAATAAATTCTGTATTAAAAGCTATCTGGAATAGTGGGACATTCCTGAGAAAACTAGAAACACGGGCAGATTTATTAAGCTCGGTGAAGTGATAATGTGGCTGGTACTTTATCACCGGCCAATCAGCTCCTAACTGTGAAGTTACAGGCTTGGTTTGAAAAATGACAGGTAGGAGCTGATTGGCCGGTGATAAAGACCAGACACTTAGGGGGAAATTTACTAAAGGAAATTTGTAAAAAAATTGGTGTATTTGTATCCAGAAATACACTTATTTTTGACATTTACTATCCCGAAAATACGGCAATTCGTAGTCGTATTGATGTGCTATCAATACGAATCCGAATTGCTGTATTTTCGGGATAGTAAATTTCAAAAACAAGTGTATTTCTGGATACAAATACACCTATTTTTTACAAATTTCCATTAGTAAATTTCCCCCTTTATCACTTCACCAAGCTTAATAAATCTACCCCATAGAATTTGATGGCAGATAAGAACCACTTGGCCCATCTAGTCTGCCCCTTTCAACTAGGAACACATAATGTAGGTACAGGGGTGAGTGTTTCCAGCCACTACAGTTGGTGTAAAGGATTGTATGAAGCTGCAGCACATGTCCAGTGGCAGCAGAGTTGCAACCCAGCATGCTGTGTGTGTGTGTGTGTGTATGTGTGTGTGCACCTGTGGATCTGAGTGCTCAATCATTGTACCAGAGAAAGAATCTGGCAAGTGGCTTACCGTGATCATTGGGCCTCCATACTGTATGTCTGTATTACATCAAATGCACTTAGTTTTGATCTGGCTATAGCTTGTTATTGTACAGTACATGCTAATTATACATCCTATATTGACTGGCAACAATCACTCTAACAGTACAATGCTTGCAATCATGTGTATTGGAAGATCATTGAACAAAAATTTCTCCCTCTGGAGAGCCATACACAGGAAGAAAATTCACATGCCAAAATGGAAGTCTAATATAAAAACTAAACTACAACATATAATCCTGATATTATTAAATGTTAATTAACAATCAATATATATCTATGAAAAGCTTTGCTAAAATACACCAATGTCTAATTTTTCTCAGCGTAATAATATATTCTCTTTGAGTACAGTCCCAGAATTCGCAAACAAAGTGATCTTATGCAACATATGCAAAGTAATTCATGCAACATTTCCCCTATTCTTGCTGTTCCCCGGTTTATGTAAGCTTAGAGCATCACATTCTGCTACTGTGACTGGTCTCCTTAAACCTCTTTTCCAGCCAACATAAAAAGTAAGGCCTTTGGTGAAGTTGCTCAGCAGACAGATGAAAATTGAAAGTGAAAGGCTGTGAGTGACCATGCGGTACAGTCAATCCATGTAACTAGGAGTAAAATGTGCTTTGGCAGATTTCTGTCAGGTGAAGCCTACAGCAGCATAGCTACATTCCCAGTATGAGAGTGCACCGGGAAGCAAGAAAGCATGTGTATTGAGGATCTAAAAACAGTACTTTCGTCTGACAGATATCTACATTCACCTCTACTGTGTATGTAACAAAAGCCAGGTCTCATGCACGCATGCTGCATATTAATGTATTAGTTTGCTTGGCATCTGCTAACAGGTCCCCAGTACATGCATTTTACAGTTACTGTATGCAAGCAGATACTTCCCAATTTCAACAAAATAGCTCAAACCATTTGATAATTTAATATAAAAATACTGAAATATAAAAGAGCACACACAAAAACCCAGCAAAGGATTGCCAATATAAGCCCAAATACCTTATGTGCAGGGCAGTACAGAAAAGTGATGATAGAGCCATCAAGCCTTTAATGGATATTTATCCACAGTCTGACTTCTTCAGAAAGGACATAGTCCGAGTTGGGTTAAATACTACAGTGATTGAGTGTGTTTCCATCTACACTGAAAGTGATCCTCCAGGTATGTTACATGTTACCGGGATATTGGAACTTTGACGTGTTACAACAGATCCAGTAGGAATCTTGCACTAAGTGGTAGATATCCTACACAGAGGCTTATTAAACTATTTTTTTAAATTATAAATTGAAGTGGATTTTTTTCCTATGGCTGTATAGTGTCAGACTATTATATGTACTTAACCTCTTTACATATATCCTGAAGGAAAAGTGGAAGCCTCATTTAAAACACAAAGAAGTGGATTCTTGGCGTAGGGATCATAGGGTTAACAGTGTCTAGGTCAACAGTCAAAAGGTCAACACCAAAAGGTTTAAATGCACAGGGTCCACATGGGAAAATGGTCAATACATGCATACAATCATGACACCTGAGCACATGGAACCCCAACAGCATTTGGGCTAATATTGGCTATCCTATGTGACTTTTTTGGCGTTTTCATATGTCATCATAAAAATATATAATCAGTGAGAGAACCAAGTCTGAAATACCTACAATAATAGTAAGCAATGAGCTATATTGTGCATATAATAATCACAAATCAAGTTATTTAAGCATAATGCCTGTAATTGCCATGTGTATGAATGAGGAGCAGACATAATATTACTTACAGTACTTCATTTTTAGTATCATCAATTATTTAATCATTAGTATGTCTTTGTTTTGGGAATTGACTATAACTCCAAACAACGTGATTCCTAATATATGTATATGGGCACTAGCAGTATCGGTGCCTCATGTCCCAGTGGGGTTTATCCCAAAATGAAACAAGTTATGTTAGCTATCTGTCAGATCTATATCGGATTGCATCACACTACATCTACTGTAGGTGGCAACATGTATGGTAACGATGTGAAGTAGTTATTAGAGTTAAATTATTAGGATACACTAGGATACAATGGGCTGTATCAAATGTGGCTGGTGCGGGGGTTAAAAGGCAGGGTTAAATCGCTGAAAAAAGTTATGCTCGCCATTTAATCCCCGTGTCAGCCGCTCCCCCTATTCAATGTTCTGGGGGAACCCTCGCTGTCAGATGACGGTGAGGATTCCCACAAACAGCGAGGCTCATGGCTAATGCATGGAGCACGCAGCATTTAGCCCTGAGCCTCGCTGTTTTAGCGGCCACACATGCTGTTTCCCCATCGCTGCAAAAAAACAGTGATGAGGAAATGTCGTTTGCAGGGGGTCAGTTGAATACTGACCGTGTGAGCTGTGACAGTAAGCAGTAAGCAGTAGGCACTGCTCGCTGTCACAGCTCGTAAAAACCATTGAATGTAGCCCTCTAGGTTTATTATTTACTACTTAAATAAATAGAAAAAATTGCCATGAACCAAAAGGCTGTAATAAAAGCAATATTAATTTGAAGAAAAATTTAGAAATCAAAAGGCATATTGTTGTAACCTTTCATTATTTATTTAAAAAAAACAGTTTTAAAGTAAAGTATAATTTAGCAATAGGACTTTTATGATGGAAAAAAATGAAACCCTATGCAGTCGATTCATCTTAACCCTTTGAGGGCCAACATCTCTGCGAAACATGCAAAATATCCGCAAAAAATGTCAGCATCGCTCACATTAAAATTTCAAATAAAAAATGTTGTGTAAAAACCCCATTATATTTCCTATATAAAGTAAACATTACAGGTCATTATCAGGGCCGGCGCAAGGCACCGGAGCGCCCCAGGCGAGGCGGGGTGGGGGCGCCCCAGTGCCATTGTGTGTGTGTGGGGGGGGTGGGTACCTGTTGCGCCTTCTGGGGAGGAAGGGGTGTCTATTCCGGAATCTGACAGGAGGCGGAGCCCGCGCGGGTACCTGTCCTGCGACGCTTTATGTACCTGGCGGCGGCGGCGGGGGTCCCTGCAGTGAATAATAAATAACAAGCTCTATCCGGCGGCGCGGGAAGTGCTTCTATTTTGAAGAAACACTGGCCGCACGCTGATTGGCTGAATCAGCGTGCGGCCAGTGTTTTTAAAATAGAAGCACTTGCCGCGCCGCCGGATAGAGCTTGTAATTTATTATTCACTGCAGGGACCCCCGCCGCCGCCGCTGCCAGGTTGTGATACACCTGTGTCGACCAGTAGGTGTATAAGTGGCAGAACGTAAATCAGAGCCTGGGAATATTGTGCATAAGGGCACTGCTATCCGCAAACATCAGCAGTTAGCTATATGCTAGTTCCCGTGCTGGTCACAAAGCGTCGCAGGACAGGTACCCGCGCGGGCTCCTGTCAGATTCCGACATAGACACCCCTTCCTCCCCAGACGGCACAACAGGTACCGGTGGCATGGGGGGGCGAAATGCCGCCCTCCAGTGGCCGGCGCCCTAGGCAAATGCCTAGACTTGCCTAGTGGTGGCGCCGGCCCTGGTCATTATGATGAATAAAAATATTTGCTTGGAAATTTTCACACCAATTTTGCACAAATTCACTTGGCACTCAAAGGGTTAATCTTTTACTAGCATTTGAACTATAAGGTTCAGGCCATTTCCAAAACCTTAAAATTATATTTTCTTGTTTCTTATATTGGAATAATGCTTTCCTCTCTTTGCTTAGGGACGAACCCTTCATCTACAGATTCATATTAATATTGACATTGATAACAATACTGTATATAGGAGATGAGAAGATGTCTGGATACAAAGCATACTGGACAGAAGAAACATAATTGCTAAATATTTCCATTTGAATGATGAAATGAAATAATCTAATTTCTATTGTAAAGAATGTTGGCATTTCTCTTAAATCATTAATTTATAGCTCAATTATTTAAAAATAGCATGTATGGCATGTAGTTGGCGTGACTTCATTTGTAATCTGTAATGCAGCAGGCTTAATACATGCATCGTAACCTATATCTTTTGCCGGTATTATAACCCCATTCAAGGGCGTAATTACCATAGGTGCAAGGGGTGCAGATGCATATGGGGCCCAGAGCTGAGGGGGGCCCATATTTACTGTGTAATTTATATATGCTCTATCAATTATGCACCATTAGTTGGTAAATAGGGGCCCTTACAAACTTTTGCTATGGGGCCTATGAATATCTAGTCATGCCCCTGACCCCATTTAATGAGGAAAGATGCACAGACATTGTGGCATTGTTACCCAATTTCTCTGAATATTATTTTGTTTGATGTCATGCTATGTTTTTTTCACACTTATGATTATTAAAAATGTAACAACCCATAGATAGACATCTGCAAGATTTATTTAAGAAAATGCAATTACAATATCATGTCAGAAATGCTGGAAAATATGGATTCGATTTACACAGTGAATGCTTAATAATTCAAGGGAATGCGATCCTGGGAACAAGTAAAACTTGAGTATAGAGAGTAGGCTAGTGCAGCAAAGATTCATTTGTTTGTAGCCGAGACTCAATTCCCTTACAGTCAATAGTATACATAAGCTGTATTTGCATATTAAGGAGGTATACTGCCTTTGTTTTTGAAATTGTGACCTTGAGGGAATAGAAATGTATTCAGGTATGGTTATGTATTTTGTCACACTGCTTGCCCACATTCTGTGAGAAAATAACATCTTCTCAACAATACAGGAAACACCAAATATAAATAAATACATGTAAATTAATGCAAAAAAAGATAATGTGACATTTACTTAGCCAACAATCTGACATGTGTGTCCCACAGTTGGATAGTTAAAGCACAGCACACTAAAATAGTGCATATAGTTTGTCAGGAAAGAGGCATAAATAGATAATATTCATTGTTTTCTGCATAAATGTACTGTGCTAATACTACACTAGCACTGACCAATACTTGTGCACTTAAATGCAATTATTTATTTGGTATAAATATAGATGGCACTGGTCTTTTAACCAGGAGCAGTGTCTACAAGATGCTAATGAACATTAATTGTAAATAATGTAAATAAAAAACTTGTGTACTTTCACGGCTCCCATCGCATGCCATTGCATGCAAAATGTAGTGGCATGCGATGGCATGTGATTTTTGCAGTTTTAGCATTTTTGAAAAATCGCATGCGAACGCATGCGATTTTTAACAGAAATGCATTGAAATTAGTATCAAACATGTTCAATGGCCCCCAAATGTCATTTTTGAGGCTGTACCACCCCCACTATCAACGCAAACCCGATGCGTGGCGAGCGCAGCGAGCCCGCGAGGGGCGGCGGTACGCGTCCTACGACCTTTTCATACCCCCACTATCCACGTCGGCCTGGAGTTGAGAACAGAAAGTGTGGCGAGCGCAGCGAGCCACCGAGCCTGAAGCGTGGCGAGCGGACGCGGACACCTGTGAAGCCCGCGAAGGGGCGCGTATACCTGTGAAGGTATCCGTGTCCCCTTGCGGGGCTCGCTGCGCTCGCCACACTTTCTATTCTCAACTCCACGCCGACGTGGATAGTGGGGGTATGAAAAGGTCGTAGGATGCCTACTGCTGCGCTCGCCACGCTTCGGGTTCGCGTTGATAGTGGGGGTGGTACAGCCTCAAAAATTACATTTGGGGGCCATTGAACATGTTTGATACTAATTTCAATGCATTTGGATGCATTTCTGTTAAAAATCGCATGCGATGCGATGCAATTTTTTCCTATATGATGGACATCGTGGGAGCCGTGATTGTACACAAGTACCAAAAAGACTAATGAATTAATCTCTAAATATGTTTTTAGAGATTAATCCAAATTGTGACCCTACATGGAATTTTTATAAAGTCATGTTCCATGACAAATCATTTCAAGAGTTAATTAAGCCATTATTGTATATAAATATATCTATCTATCTAAAATATGTCTATTTATTAACCAGACACAAATGTATGAATTGTTAGACTTTTTTTTTTTTTGCTGAAATGATCTATACAGATTCAGGTATTAATGTGCAGGAGTAGGACAAATGATGTCACAGCAGCTTAAATGACTGTATTCCCAGTTTATAGACTTGCATCAGATCCCATGTAGACACTATCCTAAATATATAGGCTGGAGTTCAGCTATCTGCAATGGATAGGAGGGGCAATACTTTTTTACACAGATTCAGTGGAATTTAATGTTAATCATTTTTAGCATTAACTTTATGGTTCACATCTGTTAATAGTAATGTTTGGTTTTAGTGATCCTTTAATCAAGTAAACTCTATTAAAAATAAAAAGACCATGATAATGATTGCATGTATACAAGATAAATTAAAATAATGTGAACATTATTTCTAATAGTGATAACTAGTATAATACATATAGGGGGTGATTCTCATTAATTTGAACGGGGCCGAATTTGACCCCGTTCCGATGTTTGGGGCTCGGCACATGCACATAGTAAATTATGCGCATGTACAGGTCCCTTTGCGAATGGCCTTGGCAACTTTCATAGTTGCCGAGTCATTTGCAAGGATTGGGGTGGCCTGACAGACGATGGAGGTGGGGACTGGGGTCGCCCAGGGAAAAGCCCAGTGTTTTATGGGTGTCACCATGAAAATGCTGGGCACTCCAATGGGTATGCGGGCAGGCCGGTTCCTGCTGGGGGCGGGTGGCTGACATCACAGGACATCAGCCGCCTGTCCGGTCTTTGTCCCAGAGGACACAAATAGATGTCAGTTTCCACTGTATTTTATTTAAAAAGGCAAGAAAATCATTTGATGGTCGGCGACCATCAAATGATTTCTCTTTCTGCAGAGACATGCGAGGGGATGTGTCTTCATTACACACCCCTTCGCATATTAAAAAGGGGAATAGTTGGCGGCAGGGGTGAGGAGCAGGCGTTCGGACAGGTGGCGTCTCCGGTGCTCAGTAAGCTGCAATCCTTGCAACTTACCAAGCCAACCAAAATCAGCCCCATAGTATATAATGTACAATTTTTCTGTCTTCTAAAATTATAGAGCATGTGGTTGGGTTACTAGTAACCTTTGAATATTTTCTGTATTTGATACTTTTAAAAAAAATGTAAAGACTTTACAGACTGAAAAATGGAGTGGAGTGAGCCCATTCAGAAGTGGCAAACAATCAGCTGGTACTTCTAATTTGATAGAATGCACTTGATGAATGTTGCCTCAATGCTGATTGGTTGCCATAGGCAACTTCTCCATTGGTATAATCCTCCATTGATTTACCCATTACTCTAATTTTTTTCTCTTTTTAATTTCATATAATACAAAATCGAATAAACATAATTTAATAAATAAAAAATAAAAAAAATCCAAAAGGGTATAAAGTGCCATGTATGCAGCACCTAGATGTTTGTTAGTAATCTTGTGAATGTTGATTTAAAATAATTTGACCATATTGTTAATGACTCAATAATATATACCATTCCATACAATATTTTTGTTTTTTGTTCACAAAAATGAGTTTATTTCACATATATAAACAAAAGTAGAGGCATGTAATATAAAGCATGCAAGGAAACTCCTGCACATGTACTAAACAGTTTTAATGTTAATAACAGTTTGAGGTATATTGTAATGTAGGCCGGTTCCCTGCTAAATCACACTGACAATGGTGATGGCGATTACCATAAATACATACATAAAAAAGGACACAGCAAGTAAAAATCCATTTCAGAACTACAATTCATATTTCCCTCACTGCTAAAATGGTACAAACTTGGAACCTGATTCAGAGATGGACAGAATTGCAGAGCCGCACACAAGCAGCTTTGCAATGCTGACCAATAAAATGCTAATGCAGTAGGAGGAGTAATAATGAAATAGACACCTCCAGCATTGTATCTGCGATCTGAGTGAGGCTTCCATAGATGCTGCCTCAGATCACCATCACCTCCATCTGTTTGGTTTGGTCAGGCTGCATACTTACTCAGCCTTGCCAGTACCTGGCAGCTTAAAAAGGCCAGGAAATCTGCATGCAGTCACACAGACCCATCCCTTGTCCCTCCAGGAAAGTAGGGGCATGACATACCTGTTTCTGAGAACGCTGCCCAAACACAGCCAGCTCCGCTGCCCCCCCCCCCCCACCCCCAATACTGCAGCGTGATTTAGGAGTCTTTGATTTATACTTTTGTAAATGATCAAGGCATGTTTATGTTGTGACATGCTTACGATAACCCACAACAATCCTCCTGGACTTCACAAAAGATTCCAGAGAAGCCAAGCAAATACTTGATAGTATTGTGAGGATACAACATACAAAACTAGGGATGTACCAACTCCAGACTTCTGAAAGAATTAAGCCATTTTTCAAAGCATACAATATATTGTACATGTTGAGTATCCGTTATCTAAATTATTCAGAAAAACTTCTCCTCCTTAATGGTTTTTTTTTTTTTTTTGCTAAAAACCTACTGGGGACATCTGTAACTGGCACTACTGAGGACATGGGGCGGGATTCTCTAAAATCCGCAGCCCTCTTAACCGGCCACCGCATTTCTAATGACCGCATATTCTCTAAAATATGCGGTCATTAACACAAGGTACAGCTCTTGCGGTAAGAGCTGTCCCTTGCGATGCGGCGCCGTTGCTGGACTTCCGGGTCTATGACCCGGGAGTCCGTCTGCGCATGCGCAGACTGACGCGCCGGCCGCAGGGCATGCTGGGAGGGATCCATGACGGATCCCTCACACACCGCTGCGGTAAGAAGCCCATAGGCTTCTGCAGGGAACCGCCAGCTTTTGGGAGGTTAGAGAAATGCGGTAAAAACTCAGATAACAGGGTTTTTACCGCATTTCTGTAATAGAGAATCTCGCCCATGATATGTAACTGCCACTAAATAGGTGCAAGAGAATTATTGCTTGGCATTCACAATCAGTGCCTGAGATTGTACATATTTCAAAACATTATTTAAAATATTAATTAAAATATATTTGTGTGTATTTCATGAGTTTGATGTCTTTATACAACATAAATGCAAGATATCTCCCGATACCACATTCAAACATAAAAATATTCCAAAATACAGAAGAATCCGTTATCCAAAATACTTCTGGTCCCGAGTATTTTGGATAAGGGATACTTAACCTGTATTAACAGCTCCTTTATGCCAAGTATCGCTAATAGTTCAGGTATCCCAAGTCACCCAGCCAGTGCTAGGGCTATATTCAATTGGTCGATTTTTTGCGCACCTTGCTCACGTTATGGTGAGGTTTAGCCGCATATTTGCACATTTCAGCTGACCTCCCCTGGGGATAGCGAGCTGAAATTCTGGTGAAAAACAACTGAATACCGCCCCATCAGTTTTAAAATCCACAGGTGACCTGGAAAATGTGAATTGTTGAAGATACTGATACTCTCACTGGTGTGTGGCCATCTGTACATTGATCAAGTAATAATGCCGATCAAGTAATAATGCCTCCACCAGTGGAGGTGAGGGCAAATGCTTACATTATGGCTATCAGGTCATATATGCAATATGGAGGCACTTCAATTGTTTTTCATCCCCTATATCCTGTCTAAAGGGATGGGAGATTGCGAGGGGATATTCAATTGATGTTTTTATTTATGCTGATCATACTGATAATGGTTGGGTTTAGCAGCTATATCCTACCATACTGGTGTGTGCTGAAATACTGGCACCGGCAACTGATCACACTGGAATAAAGCTACTTTTAAATAGCTCTTTTGGGTTGGCTGTCAGCATGGCTGGCTGCTGGCATGCTTACATTTAAATTCTCCTCTGTGTCCTGTAACACCAATAGGCACTTCCAATTGGTGCTTTCATGTAGCTTCCAGTGTCATTCAGAGCCAATGAGGGCTCACTCCTGTTTAATGACCTCTGAACAGTGAGTTGTCACATTGCCAAAGGTATTCCTAATAGTGGGAATAGAGATCTGTGGAACAGAGGGCTGGCAGATGGGCAAATATCTTTGAAATATAAGTCCTGCAATGAAAAAGTATATATCTCTGCAATATTCATAGTAATTTAAAGTTGAAGGAGATATTTCTCTTCAATATATTTCTATCAATATGTTCATGATAACCAAGAATTGACGATGGTCTGTTTTCTGGATTAGAGAACCATACAGGCTACTTAATGATGGCTCATTTGCTGAATAAAATGCTATACCCTGAGTTTACAAGGTGCCATTTAGTAAAGCAAAGTACCACTAGAAAACCTGGTGAACCCTTGTTCCTTGCCTCCTGCCTAACTAAAGTTAAGCTACCTTTGTCCTTTTATCTATTTTATATGTATTAATTAGGTATTTTTATATTTTTACATATTGATTAATTTTGTCATTATATTTTAAACTATAAAATTGGTATATTTTTCATATATATTTGCATACCTTTATTTGCTCCAGACCTTAAGTAATATATAGCATGAATATTTGAAATATATAAGAAATTAGTTCTAGAAATCGCTTTATTAATCTAAAAAAATAAAAATGTAGCCATTGCATTTAGTGATATTTGCCCAAAAATGTAACTGGGAACACCCTGTAATTGTGCTCTCTGCACCTTTTTCATGCTATTTTAATAATTTGTGCACCCAGAAATCTTAAATGATGTGCACTCATGCACATAGCTTGTATTCTATTCCCGCTTGAATATCTGCTACCTGCACAGTTCCTCCCATGCAGCAGGTTTCATTTGCATATAACCCTCCATGTTTTGAACAAATACAGATGCATGGGCATACATAAAACTTGTTAGCACAATATGAATGCATTCTGTATGTAAACTGATTTTGTACATTTGTATATAGCGGATATTTTGTGGATCATTCACAGCAACGTTGGCACTCAAAGTTCAAAAAAAAAAGGTTAAAAAAAGTCACAGATTTTGCATATTAATATCTTCAGGTAACTCCTGTGTGATATTTTTCAGCAGCATCATATAGACAGAGAGCTCACACAATGGATCAGGATTCAGAAACAAAATATATGACAACTGTACTAATATATTTTAGATTTAGTCTTACGGCCATAACAAATAATAGCAGGGACGTTGTAGTATTGTATATGCCAATGAAATCATGGGACAAAAGGCAAATTATTTTATATATTATTTATTTGCTCCTAATTTTATATGTATGTGCTATACGTTTTACGCAATGTCTCCACTCATACTGGTGGAGACATTGGTGTATATGGTGAGATATAAGTGCAACAGGATGTGCTTCTAATTATGTATTGGTTTCAATGGAATGTTTGGAGCTTTATAAGTACAAATTATATTTTATATATATATATATATTATATATTTTACTTGTTACTAAAATGGGTACTCTTTACCTAAAACGGTGCCCATCGCGACCATCGCGAGCATCGTATGCACTAAAAAACGGGTACGATGCGATGCCCGCGATTTCCCATAGGGATCAATGTTAAAAGTCAGATTGGACGCGATTTTAGTGTTAAATGCCTCAATGCCCGCGATTTATACATAGGAAACAATGTTAAATGGGCCACAGAGCCCTAATAGTCCCCCTGAAGTCTTAAATGGCCCCCACAATTTTTAACGCCACCCCACGATCAACGTGAACCCGAAGCGTGGCGAGCGCAGCGAGCCCGCGAGGGGCGGCGGTACGCGTCCTCCGACCTTTTCATACCCCCACTATCCACGTCGGCGTGGAGTTGAGAATAGAATAGTGTGGCGAGCGCAGCGAGCCACCGAGCCCGAAGCGTGGCGAGCGCAGCGAGCCCCGCGAGGGGACGCGGATACCTTCACAGGTAAACGCGTCCCTTCGCGGGCTTCACAGGTATCCGCGTCCCCTCGCGGGGCTTGCTGCGCTCGCCACGCTTCGGGCTCGGTGGCTCGCTGCGCTCGCCACACTATTCTATTCTCAACTCCACGCCGACGTGGAAAGTGGGGGTATGAAAAGGTCGGAGGACGCGTACCGCCGCCCCTCGCGGGCTCGCTGCGCTCGCCACGCTTCGGGTTCACGTTGATCGTGGGGTGGCGTTAAAAATTGTGGGGGCCATTTAAGACTTCAGGGGGACTATTAGGGCTCTGTGGCCCATTTAACATTGTTTCCTATGTATAAATCGCGGGCATTGAGGCATTTAACACTAAAATCGCGTCCAATCTGACTTTTAACATTGATCCCTATGGGAAAATCGCGGGCATCGCGTCGCACCCGTTTTTTATGTGCATGCGATGGCCGCGATTTTTTACCCCCGTTCTAGGTAAAGAGTACCCTAAAATGACTTACATTAACACGGAAACGCATTGATCAACATATAATGATGCTTATGCCCAAACTCTAATAAATCATTTTTGTGACCATTTTATGCGAAATTTGGAGCAAACTTTTGATGAAGGCATACATTTTTGTTTTCATTTTCCTTAATGTAAATATTAAAATGTTAGTGTTTTCTATGTTTTCTATGTTTTCAAACATACAGTAATACACTTTACATCCACTTTAAAATTGAAGACTTTTGCCACACTCTCTGTAAAGGGGATGCGGTCATTTGGTCTATAGCATGATGGTCGACATTCTTTAGGTCGACACCATTAGGTCGACATGGGAAAAGATCGATATGGGTCTAGGTAGTCATGGGACAAGGTTGACATGGTTCTAGGTGGAAAGGTAATTAGTTTGACAGTGTCTAGGTCGACAGTCAAAAGGTTGACATGGAGTTTTTCACTGTTTTTCGAACCGACATGTGCCGACCGGCGGTATTTCATGCCTTACCATCCACTATGGTGAGAGAATAAAATAGTGTGCCTAGCGAGCCACCATGCCCAAAGCATTGCAAGCACATCAAGGGGATGCGGTGCACTTTAAACTGTGCCCATGTCGCCTGTGTCGACATCTGGGTCAAAAACAGTGAAAAACCCAATGTCGTCCTTTTGACTGTCGACCTAGACACTGCTGATCTAATGACCTGTCGAACTAACGACCTTTCGACCTAGAACCATGTTGACCTTTTCCCATGTTGATCTAGTGGACCTAATGGCATCCTAGTGGACCTAATGGCGTCGACCTAATGACTGTCGACCATCTTGCTGTAAACCAAATATTCCCAACCCCTGTAAAGAACTGGTCTGGTCAGTGGACTTCTACTGCATTATAAACCTCATATCTGCCTCTTGCTATAAATTGTCTGCTGCTAAGTGAATGTCTTTATGAGTTTTATCCTATGCTGACCAGAGTTTACCTTCACCACCATTGTAAGAAAAAAACATCTATTAGGGCCAGATGAATCAAGCTTCAAAAAGTAATAATATGGAGAGTGATAAACAACTAGCCAATCTGCCATGTCACAGGCTGGGTTTGAAAAATGACAGGTAGGTGCTGATTGTTTATCACTCTCCATTTGATCATGTTTTGAAGCTTGACACACCGGACCCTTAGTGAGAATCTCTGATCTCTACATGGTTAATTAAATAAACTAAAAACAAACTGAATTTACAATGACATTATTTGCAAAAATGTTATATTGAAAAATCTTAGAACACAACTAAAGCACACAGGTTCCTATTACTATATCATTATATTAAATTCTTCTATCCTCAAACTACTTCAATCTTCACATTCTTTCCAGTTTTCAATCAGTGGATTTCTGAAATAGATATAATTTGTCTTTTTTCGTCCCACAGTTAGACTCCATACATCTTCACAGTGAACTTTTTTCATGTCTTCTTTCCAGCATGACTTATTCTGATCCCAGAGAAGACCAAACTACCGGAAAAATAATAGATAGGAACCACCTATCAAGAAACTACCAAAAGACTGGCATTTTTTAATATCTTATTAAACATAATACAGCTGTATTCTAATGCAATGTAAAAAGAAAATGTAAAATTGGCTTCCTTGTTACACACATATCTACACGATCCAAAACATTTTGGAAACTCTCATAGTAGGTGAAAACTTTGTCTTAAACAGTTAACAGTGCTACCAGTATATAAACAAGCTTAAAATAGATAAAATATTGCGCAGACCATACAACTGACAATTAGAGATGTGATACAGTATATTTTTTGAACTACTGTATTAGGAAAATTCTAAAACCCAATATATCAGAATGATGAATGATTAGTGCACTTCATGGGCACAATATATTCTTTTAACCAGAACAATGTTTTTTTAATCATTTATTTCAGTGTCCTAGATATTCTCATTAATTTTAGAAACGGTGTAAGTACGTAGAACTAAACTGTGTTAATGCTAATTATTAGTGCTGTCTTGTTATGTTGATTACTAAAAGCAGAAAAAGGGAACATTATCTAAGGCAAAGGTAACAGAATAATATCAGACTTTGGACATGCAAATGCAAAAATGAAGCCTACTGAAGAACAGGGTTTGAGATGAAGACGCTATACAAATTTCCAGTGTCTAGAGCAGGCTTTCCCAACCACGGTCCTCAAGGCACACCAACAGTGCAGGTTTTGTAGATATCCAGGCTTGAGCACAGGTGACTTAATTAGTATCTGAGGGAATCTGATTAAACGATCTGCTGAAGCCTGGATATCACTAAAACCTGCACTGTTGGTGTGCCTTGAGGACCGTGGTTGGGAAAGCCTGGTCTAGAGGTATCTGGCTGTAGCCAGTGTTGGGGCTTTCTTCTTATGAAATGTAGACCAGGGTTCGGATGTATTGTGGTGTGAGTCCAGGGGCCGTGTGGTATGCTGACTGAAGGCAGAGGTATTTTTTTTAAAAGGGGCAGTCATCAAGACGTGGTTTTGTCTTGTAAATGACTGACCCTTTCCTGCATGGCCACCGGCCTTTCTCGCACCACATTACATATATGTAAGTGTATACTTGGTTACTGCAATTATAAGTCTATTTTATTTTTTGCATCTACTGCTTAATGGTACATACAGTGTGAAATATATCATTATAAAGCATCCTTGAATGGTATAATCAGAAAGATTCATTATTTTAGACATGTACATGGCCACATCCACAGCCACATATAATGTTTCATATTAGGGAAGGGTGCACTTTATTTTTTTGTTTATAGTAAATGAATGTTACCAGCTACAGCATCATTCTACGTCATTCTACTCAAGGATCACTGCTTTATGTGTATGCAAACGTGGTCCAAATGTAAAACTCAATAAAAATACTTCCATTAGCAGTAATCTACAGTAGAGAAGCCATTGTGATGATTATAAGACATCTTCCAATAGTTTTGCTTTTAGAATGGGGGTGGCCTTATGAAACAATTGCAAAGCTGGTTGTGTTTGGGTGGTTTATGAATGATGGGGGTATAACCTTTTGATCTAAAAAAATATCTACTCTTGGATAGAATGTAGTATCTTATGACTTTCGGTGTACAGTATAGAAGACTTTAGCACTTATGGCCCCTACACTCTCACTAAATCGCTTAGAAATTGCCCCTACATCGCTTCGTGTGTAGGGGCAATAGCTATAGTGATGCACTGCCTTGATTAATAACCAGCATCCTGGATAAATCTATAATCGCCAGTGTCAGGGCCAGTGTTGTCACTGACACTGACAAATCTCTCTGCGGCTCATCGCTGTGCAGGGCTGTGTGCTGAGGGATGCTGAGCGTTCTGAACCAACTAGCCTCGCTCAGAGCGCTCACCAGTGCATCTCCCCATGTGTAGGCCCCTTTAGAATCAGGGACATTACATTGGCAGCTTACAACCAGCCAATGTCAAGAGTGTAGAAATGATGAATTGTATGTAATTATATATTGTATTTTAATGACATGCCGTACAATCAGATTTTCTTTTAACATTGAGATCCTGTTCAAAATGACTGATACCAGTTGTATCATTCCTCACCTTGGGGACCAGGTGGCCCGGGATCTCCTGGTGGGCCAGGAAGGCCATCATTTCCGGGTGGGCCTGGTTTACCTTGTGCAGCTAATAATGCAGCTGGGGTTTTTATTTGGGAGATGAAATCACTCATTCTTTCTGTAGAAATAAAGACAGAAACATGAGTCATGGTATCAGACTATCATTACAGAATATAAACCCCACATAGCACTTTAATGAGTTTTCCTTGCTATTATTTACATGACACTCTGCAGTTTTAAAGTTCAATTTATCCATCAGTGAGGCACAGGATGCACACAGAGATTTCAAAGTCAGTTCAAGCTCATGATTAAGAGATGTACAGTCTATTCACATAAATTATATAAAGTCAGGAGCCGTGAGGGGAAACATCTACCACAGGGAGAGCGGAAGATTTCATTATCACTGACACTTTTACTTGTTTTTTTTCTTTTCCTGATAATGGATGCAGTTAAAATTGTATAATAGCAAAAAAAGATGTATTACCCAGCCCTTGCATTCACATATGATTTTCTATAGTTACTTTCAGTGAATGAGATTACTTCAGTCTTCCTATATCTGATAAATATTATTATTACACTTTATTTATTAGGCACTACACGTGGTTCACAGCACTGTACATAGGGCACATACTTAGAACAATACAGAGTACACAGGACTTAACATAACAGTAACTGAAGAACAAACACAGAGCACAGGTAACAATTAGCGGCACAATTATTAGTACACAATATACATATGAGCTGTAGGGAAGCAGAGGAGTAGTCTGCATGTTACCAGGGGTAAGTAGTCAGTGGTAGAGATGAATGAACACAAGTGAGAAGAGATGTGGGTATAGATGGTAGAGGGGTAAGAGAGCTTTAATTGATGTGCGAGAGAAGAGGGCTGTGTGAACAGGAGGGAAGAGGGCCCTGATCCAGGGAGCTTACAGTTTAGAGGGAGGGGGAGACACAGGTGACTTGTGGTGCAGCCAAGGAGGCCTGAAGGCAGGAATTAAGCATGGCAGGGATGGCCAGGACATGAGGTGGCCTCGGTACTAGGTTATGTAGGAGGGTACGCTTTGATGAACTGTATTAATACATTGTAGAATTAGCTTTAATATTCAATTTAAAACACATTTTAAACATATTTGTGGGAAAGGACAATATAATAGGTATACAATTTTCTTTATGCTTACTAAAGCATACCCAACTTGATAAGGATCCAAAAACTTTCCAAAATTCAATGAATCTGGACTTTTTCCTGATAATCTGGACCTAGTGTTTGTCATTTTTAACTAAGAATACTGAATTTAAAAAAATATTCTATTCAAACCTTTTCTTTATTTGATGGTTAAACGACAGAACAGAGGGATCCCAGGGGTATCCCTGCAGCTGCCATTGGTCTTCAGTGCACAGCAGCCAGTGAGCAGCATATTCATTAACTGCTCCATGTGGTGGTATATTTATAATGGGTGCACACACTATACCTATTTATAGAATACTTTCCCCACTGGAGTCCAACTATGAAGACAGCAGAGTTAAAGAAATTCGACAAAACAATGGCAGCTGGGCTATTTTTACAAAGTGTTACAGTCTGAATGCTGTAGTACTAAGACTATAGAGCTGTGCGGCTGCCAGGAGAGAGGAGGGCGCCTGGATGGCTACACACGAGTCTCCTCCTCTATTAAAATGCCCCTGACTCCATAGTGTTATGAACTGAAGATGTGTCCACTACTCTAAAGGCACATGTATTCTTTGGAAATGCAAGGATCCCTGGCATGGGAATCCATTAAGACAGATTCTCTGACATCACAAAACAAAAGGGTTTTGATGGATATAGATAATTCTTGTATTTTTCATATAAATTGTCAGGTAATCACACATCACAGGTTAGCATATGACAAAGTTTACCAAACTGTGCCACTGCAGTCCAGGTTTTAAGGATATCCAAGCTTGTGAACAGATAATGTATGCCACATACACACGGTTCGATTTGGTCTATTTTTCTATTCGATTTTGCTTATGTAAGCAAAATCAAATCGAAATCAAATGGACATTGAACGGTTTTCAGCCTGATGCATGGCCCCGCAGCATCGAAATTGAATAGAAAAATAGACTGTGCAGGTAAGACTATATAGTCCAAATCGAATGCGTTTTGCTTGAGGTTCGATACAATCCCAATTGAATCAGGATCGAATCGCAAGCTAAATCAAACTGTGTGATTACCCATTTAGAACCTCAGTTCATTTTATTTAACCATTTCAAGCATGGATATCTTTAATATTTGGACTGCATTGGTTGAGTTTGGGAAACTCTAACACATTATATTAAGATAAGTGTTACTACATTAAACTAAAGTAACATAGATCTCATTAATACCTGAGATGTGCCTGCAAATGCAGTCCCAGGCCAATAAGCTATGGTATTTATGCTCTTGAAATTGTCGAATGCATTACTGTGTCTCACAATGACACAATAAAATAGACATTGTGGTTTGCTCTACACACTGAAGATTTCTGAAAGAGCTAAAGAAGGGGTGATGTGATAATAGACTTCTGGTACTTATGCCATTATAGCAATAACAGCCCATGTGGCAGCCTATGGGACAGCCTATGAGACAGCAGACTGGTGCAGGTCACAAAGCAAATCCTTTGTCTGTAAGCCCTATACAGTCTTCATTCAAACTGGTTTAGTAGACCTCACATTCAGCAGACTCTAAGGGTACAAGGAATAGGTTTAGTTTAAGAATTTTTGCAAGACTAGTAAATGTATTTTTAAAATAATTTAGCCCTATGAGTGCCAATGTTGCTGTGAGAGATGCTCAAAATATCCATTAAAATGCCAGGGCAATAGTTAATTTAACTGCAATTAATAGACTTGGCTGTATTTATATTTATACTAAAAGAACAGTCGCTATGAGCGATGCGGGCAATTTTAGCGGATACTTTGAGGATCTCTCACAGTCAAGTTGGCACTCATAGGGGTAAACAAAAAAAACCTACTTTATGAACAGTATAACATCTGAAACACTCATCAGGTTTGTCAAAAAAGTAGAGTTTTGAATGAGTACAATGAGATAGATCTGTTCACTAGGGGCATTGCAGGGACCCTCCAGTCAGTGACCACAAAGTCTATAATTCCTGCTAACAGAGGTAGGTAAATATATATATATATATATATATATATATATATGTTGTGAAGAAATATGAAGCGGCACTCCAGGTCTTTAGTGAAATAAAGGTGATTCTTTATTCAAGCATCATTCTATGTTTCGGTCTGTTGCCAGAACGTCATCATTCCTGATGACAGTCTGGCAACAGACCGAAACGTAGAATGATGCTTGAATAAAGAATCACCTTTATTTCACTAAAGACCTGGAGTGCCGCTTCATATTTCTTTACAACCTACGTATTTGCAGTAGAGGGCACCGGGCAATTTATCTACATTTGGCGGAAGTGCCGGATTCAAATCCAAATATATATATATATATATATATATATATATATATATATATATATATATATATATATATTATTCAGTGACTGGTTTTCCACTAGCAGTATAGTTGCTATATAAATGTTAATACAGTACGTTGTCAATATATGGTTGAGAAGATGGAGAAAATGTTACATTGTTATATGTTAGAGATTGCCTCATACTACATGAAGGGTTTCTTGGAAAGAAAAGATAGGCAAAAATACTAACAGAATGTTACTAAGGATAAAGTTGTGTATGGAAATTGAGGATAAATATAAGAATAAAAGAAGCTTTGATCCATATCTCCCTCTATGGTATTGGAAGGAATGGTTAAGTGGACTGCCCTCTCCCCAGGATAGAAAGCATTCTGAACATGCAGTGCATTGCTTATCTCCATATGTTTTCATGGTGGAGGTAGATTACGTATTCAGCAGCAGTAGCTGTATAAATGATTAAAGCTTGGGGAGAAATCATGTCTCCAAGGATCATTTCCTTAAACTCTGTTATGATTTTAATAAGCAATTCCAAAAACACACATCTCTGCATGGAATTACAGTACTGTAGCTATAAGGATAGTGATAACAAGTAGGACATCATATTCAGTGCATGTTTAGTGACAAGTAATCAAGCAGATCATTAGACTGGGATATGTGTGCAATGGATATACAGTAATTATGAGTAATATGTGTGAGATACATATAATCTGCACATATGAAACACAGTACCTTTAAAACAACATAGCTGGTAGACTATGCTATAAATACAATTTAATACTCAAGTTGCTCTAGGTCTGCATAATTACATTTAAATCATATATACATACTTTTATATTATTCTCTCCAGAAGATCCAGATGAGGAGCTAGAGGTAGGAGGTGCATGGGCCATAGAGCAGGGAACCATTTATTTGCAGTATTACCTCCACTTGGGATTTGCATCAGAATATGGAGGGATGAGCCAGTATGATGTGATTCATTGAGAATCACATCACCAAGTCCTAAGACCACCAACATATCCATCTGGAAGGGTGGTCTACTCACTCTGGGACAGCTTTTGGACAGATTCCCAAAATGTGCAAGTTTACAAGAAACCATGAAATCAAGTATTTTTTGGAGTTCACTGTTTACTATGTTTCCATTAAATCCTTTATATTATAATCCATTATATATTAAGTAAGGTTGAATGATGTTCGTCCATCAAGTTCAACCTGTTTTAAATAGACTCTTTGGAGTAAGTTATAGATGTGATATCCTCCCCCAAGATTATAGCGTTTGATTCCATGTTTAGTTTAACTAGTTTGTTGGATATGGCCTCATTTAACCCACTGATTCCCCCACTAGACCATAAATTGTTTATTATAGTGATTAATGTTATTATCGATCAAGTTCTTGTCTAATCTCCCTAATGTTTCTGCCATCACCACCTCTGCAGGCAATGAGTTCCACCCCTTTACTGCCCTCACCATAAAGAACTCCTTTCTTCTGAAGGCATAAAAAACCTCCTCTCCTCCATTCTAAGTGGATGCCCTCTTGTCTTGGTCACCGACCTTAAGGTAAAGAGGGTGCTTGATACATGTTAAGCATGTGTCCTCTTAAACATCTTTGTAAACATTCCTAGCTTGGATAATCTGTCTTTGTAACACATATTCTCCATCCCTTTTATTAGCTTGGTTTCCCTACACTAAATTGTCTTTTACCAAATTATTTTTTTGCCACATACTGTATCTTCCCCCTTGAATTCCCAAAACCTCAGACAAATTTCACAAAACTTTTTAGTAAACTATTTCCACTGGCCTTATTAAAATAGGCAGAAGTGATGTCATGGATCCACATCCCACATTTACTTCTGAGCCAGACAAAGTGGAATACATGCAGGGGAGACATTAATCCTTAAATTCTGGATAGCAAGTCAAGTGTGCATACAGAGGTGCAAGACATTTATTCAGACACTGATTCAGACCTGTTCGCTAGGCTGCTTATGTTCATAGCCCAGCGAACAGGTAAACACCACCCGCAGACTGACCGGATGCCCGCCCCCCCCCCGGGGCCTGAATCCTTGCATGCAGTATACGCAAACTCATCCCCTCACTTGCGGGTGCAAAGAGAACACATTTGATAGTTGCTGACCATCGAATGATTTCTGCAGCCTTCTCTCTGAAAAGTAAATCCATAATTTTCAGATCACTGCAGATCGCCAGAAAGGGGGCAGGCGCTGACGTCATTTGACATCAGCCACCTGCCCAGTGGTGTAACTATAGAGGGTGCAGGGGATGCAGCTGCTATGGGGGGTTAATGCCAGTTTTTGATCGGGTAATGGTTGCGCACCCGGCTCCCCTCCCCCTTAGCAACACCAATGACAAGACAGCAGCACATAGGAGATCTGCTGCTGTGGAAGCCAGCGCTGGGGCAGAGGAGATTTGCCACTGAGAGAGCTGGAGCTGAGAGATGCAGGGATGAGGGACCAGCCGATGAGAGAGCCGATGCCGAGGAGACCCATGGATGCTGTGAGAGACAGAGCCGCTGCTGGAGCCAGCACTGGGTGCAGAGGAGACCAGCAGCTGAGGGACCAACCGCTGCCAGAGCCGAGGCAGAGGAGATCAGCAACTATGGGAGACATTGACTGCGCAGGTGAGAAGGGTAGGAAGGCCAGGAGGTCAGTCATATACTGAGTGGGGGTGGGGACGGGGGACATGACTGACAAATTCAACCCTTTTCTAACCCATGCTCTCTCTCCCCCTTGCCTTGCTTCCCTATTTGAACGCCTCCCCACACCCCTCTGCCCCCACACCCCCTCTCTCTCTATCACCTGCCTCTCACTCACTCCCTCTCTCTCTGTCATCTCTCTCTCTCCTCTTTTGCCCCATACCTCTTTTGCTCTCACACCATCCCCACTACTGTGGAAGGGGAAACGGTCATCTGTCAGACCAGACTTAGGTCGACAGTCATTAGGTCGACCCCGGAAGGTCGACTGTCCCCAAGGTCGACAGGGTTAAAGGTCGACATGACTCAAGGTCGACATGACTTAAGGTCGACATGGGCCAAGGTCGACATGGTTTTAGGTCGACAGTCATTAGGTCGACATGAGTTTTTCACTGTTTTTTGAGCCGTGGTGGGAGAATAAAATAGTGTGCCCGAAGCATCGCGAGCGAAGTGAGCGATGCGTGGGGCTGCGGTTCGACTCCAACTGTGTCAATGTCGACTGTGTCGACATTCGGGTCAAAAACAGTGAAAAACTCATGTCGACCTAATGTCTGTCGACCTAAAATCATGTCGACCTTGGCCCATGTCGACATTAAGTCATGTCGACCTTTAACCCTGTCGACCTTGGGGACAGTCGACCTTCCGGGGTCGACCTAATGACTGTAGACCTAAGTCTGTTCTGACAGATGTACCGCTTCCTGTGGAAGCCGGCGCACAGGAGACCCAACTGCTAGTACTGGGTGGGGGGGGAAATTACAAAGTAACCCTGCTTGCCTTGCCTCCCCTGTCTCGCCCCACACCCCTCTTTTTCACTCTACTCTCTTTCCCCATGCTTCACCTCTTTCTTTTCTCCCTCTCTCTGACAGTCTCTTCCACTCCCTGACAACCCCTCTCTCATGCCCATTCTCTCCCTGACACCCTCTACTTCCATGTCTCTCTCAGACACCGTCTCTCTCTACCATTCTCTACCTGACACCCTAACTCTCTCTCATTCCATGGCACCCTTTTATCCCCCGTTCTGTACCTGACACTCTCTTTCTCCTCATTTCCCTGCTCCTTTCTATTACTCTTGCTTCCCTCTTTCTCTCTCCTGCCTGATATTCTCTCTCCTGCTTGCACCCTTCCATTTCAAACTTGCTTTTTCCCTTTTCTCTCTGACACCCTCCCTTTCGCATGAGCATCCCTCTCTCCCTCTCCCTACTCCTCTCTGTTTTCCATCTTGGGGCGGGATGTACCAAGCACTGGTGGCATCCTGCCACCCATACCCACAATGTTCATTGCATATGTACTTACATATATGTAATAAGCAACAAAGGGCAGTTCTTCTGATGAGAGCTTTCCTTTGCGATCCTCACCACTCCCTGGACATTCGGATCTGTGACCTGGGAGCCCCTTTGCACAGGTGCATAGATGCCGGCAAATTTGGAACATGCTGGGAGACATCTGTGGCAGATCCCTTACACAGCAGTGATGCATAGAGATCCCATAGGCTTCTATAGTGTTACCCCCCCCACACACACACACACATACTACATACTTCACAGGAGCGGTAGGAGGCTCTAGTGCATTAGAAATGGTGGTATTTTTACCTAATTTCTTTAGTCCAACATGGCCTTTGTCTTTCACTCCCCTCACTGATTCTTTTGCCCACCCCCCAAGGGTCATTGTAGTGATAATGGGGGGCCCCTTTATAATTTCTGTTATGGGCCCATAAAGTCCTATTTACACTCCTGCACCCGCCCCTGAGCATGCATCGCCACAGGGGACACTCAGCTTTTTTATGGGGTTGCCCATAAAATGCTGGGTGTTCCCCTGCATCCGCCCCTTCCTTCCTCTACTCGAGCGAACGGCTCAGCGAGTGTTAAACTCTCCAAAGCTGTTTTCTCCCGGGGTTTGCGTATGCACATATTCCCTCATGCACAGACCCCGAACATCGGGTAAGTGGCAGAATTTGGGTGGAATTGTACCCCATAGTTCTCATTCAGCATCTGCCACACAGTCTGGGTTACAAATACTTTGGGATGAGCCACAGGTAAAATAATTGATCTAGATGTACAAATGTCTATGTCTTTTATGAACAAAACAATACAAGGCCATCATTTTTAAATGTAGTTTGTTGGTTGACTACTATCAGGTTTAAGCGCAATTGATTTGAGCAACATTCATTAAATCAATGCCTGAAGCAGTAATTACCTGCTATTAAAATGCTTTTAGAGATAACTGTTTAGCACTTGGCTCTGCATTATTGAGTTATTTCTTTAATGTGCTACCAGAGTTGTCAATTAGTTGTACTAAGCTATGGGTTTCACAGACTACAAAATTAACTGCAATTGGAGGCTTTTAAAACCTCTTTGTAGCCCAATACTTTGACCACACACGGTAATTGATTGTACGACTACAACAACATCTCATATAATAGATCAATTATTTTCACTTAATTTTTATTCAAATATGGAATGTAAAATCCTGCAGGGCAGCCAGAACACAATTTTTTTGAGTAGCAGAAACCTAGTTTTGATATTAAACAGTTATCTGCACAATGAAGCAAGAAATTGTATTTAGCTAAAGACTTGCTTTCTGCTTTTAAAAATAGGTTAAAATGAACATCAACTGACAATTTCTCAGGTTAGTCAATTTAATGTAAAGCAAAATGAATTGGCTATAAAAATATCCTTTTTCTTTACCCAGCATCAGACATATAAAGCTGCCTATTCCCTAGAGGTCTGTGATTGTGAAGATACGGAACTGGTAATCTATGAACTACTGTACGTGCACAAATGTTAGGTTGCTGGCTTATTCAGCACCTTTTCTACACTATTTCTGGGTCTTTTTAGTAATAAATCTCTGTAGCTCTTGAGTTGCTTGATTTTACAATAAAAAGTCAGTGCTTGTATATACAAGAGCTGATTGACGGTGATAAAGTACCAGCCACATCATCACTTCACCGAGCTTAATAAATCTGCCCCTGAGTCCTTTAGCTAATTTCTAACTGATCAATAAACGACAGATTTTTGGATATATTGGTGCTTGACCTATACCAGTGGTTCCCAACCTTGATCTTCTAGCACCCCCAACTGTTCACATTTTCCAGGTCACTAGGCTGGTGAACAGGTATACTCATTATTCACGGGCACATCTTTAAAATATTCACAGGTGAAGCTAATTATTCCCCTTGTGATTCTGTAGACCTGGAAAACATGACCTGTTGGGGTCACTTGAGGACCGAGGTTGGAAACCACTGTCCTATACCGATAGCATAATATGGGTACTGTACTGCCATCACAAGTTTCCTTAATGCATTGATGATGAGTTTTGAGGGCCTTGTCTAGGGAAGGGCATGTGTGGTATGATGCAGCTTCTATTTCCTTGCAACTGATCCAATACTGAGATATCCAAGCACTTTGATATTATTGTGTAACCTTTTACTATTTTGTACATAGCTATGACTTTAGATTTTATTATTTAGTATACCATTCAGCTGTCATGTTCACAGCCAGTCCCAGTACAGTATGATCAATGTTTTTTTTTTAATTAGCAAGTATTTCAGCCCTATAGATTGTAAGCTTTTGAGCAGTGCTTCTTCTCTCTGCCTAGTATCACCCAGTCTCCCTGCCTTGCGCCGTCCCCCCGGCTCCCTGCGGCATTTGCCGGGGGTGGGGTGTTGAAAATCACCGTCAGGGGCAGCGAGCCCCTGCGCCGTTGAATAGGGTGAAAGGGAGGGCTGGCAGTGAATGCTCCAGCCCTCCGGAACATGGCGAATGGCAGAGAATCCTAAACAGGATTCGCTGCACATAGCAATTAATCTCAAAAGCTTTAGTAAATGTACCCATAGTCTGCATGTAATAAACTTGCGTCACATTTAACTTGACATGGCTTTGCCAAAGTTGTAAATTACACCTTGTTCCTGTTTTTATTCCTAACTGTACATTGGGCAGATGTATTAAACCTGGTGAAGTGATAAAGTGGAAGTTGATAATGCACCAACCAATCAGCTGTGTTTGAAAATTGACAGTTGCTAGAAACTGTAAAACTGTCAATTGATAAAGTGGAAGGTGCATTATCACCTTCCACTTTATCACTTCGCCCCATTGTGCTTAAAGAGCTAAGTTACATAAAGTAGACTCCTGAGCATGGAACATACTGTGTAAGTAACTTCAGTATTCTTTTAAAAATGGAATAAAAAAAGAGAAAACAAATGCTGTACAGTATATAATAAGTCAGGACTAGTCTGACAAATGGACTAGCAAATGGCAGAGTACTGAAACTACATGAATAAAGGATGTAATGATAGGTAGCTTAGATATTCATTTTTTACATGTAGTCTCTCTTACCTTCAAATATTCGTAAAACTTCTTGTTTAATATATTTTTTCATTTCTTCAAATGAAATATTCTGTGTCTGTGGAGAAAGTTATTACGGTTATTTGCATAATTGAAACAAAAGTACAGCATGAAATACAATAAATCTTTGTATTGAAGATGGCTTGGTGTTATCTTTAAAGGATACCACTATATCAAGTACATTTCTAGATTGCTATCTGCCTTGTCAGGTTCCTATTCAGTAAGATATTCTACAATGAGCTGAAGAGGAATCAACGCTGATGAATGGAATGTAGTAAACATAAAAATCTGCACAGTAATTTGCCTCTGAGTCTCATGCAGACCTCATTCTGTTCATATCTGTGACTTCTACTTAGTGACTGGGAAATAACTTTTCACTTTGAACCTTCTAACTATACCATATTAGTCCATTTAGTCTTCAGATTTGCCCACATAAAGGATTGATATTTATTAACAGAGAGATTCATACATCAAAGGTCTCTACGTGGGTCTGTAAAAAATAAAGGAAAGTTTTTATATATATATAAAAAAAAATATATATATATATATATATATATATATATATATATATATATATATATATATATATACAGGGCTATATTTGTGGCGGAACGGTCCGGAACGCAGATCCTGAAGTTTAGTTGAAAAATGACCTCACCAGGAACGGCGTTCCGGAAGTTCAACGCCGGGCGCAGGCTGCAGCACAATACACAGAGATTGTCTGCAATCTCTGTTTACGCGGCGGCAAGGAAGATGTACTTCCTGCGACCGCCCCTTGACCTCCTACTCCATGGATTCCTAACTGTACATTGGGCAGATGTATTAAACCTGGTGAAGTGATAAAGTGGAAGTTGATAATGCACCAACCAATCAGCTGTGTTTGAAAATTGACAGTTGCTAGAAACTGTAAAACTGTCAATTGATAAAGTGGAAGGTGCATTATCACCTTCCACTTTATCACTTCGCCCCATTGTGCTTAAAGAGCTAAGTTACATAAAGTAGACTCCTGAGCATGGACGTCAGTGCGCATCCATGGTGACTCCCGCGCCCGACACCCGCCGAGACACGCTGTCCCACCCGGCGCCCGCCTGTCTCTCTTGCTGCTCTTTCCCGCCCGCATGTCTGGACCGCCCCAAGGATTAACTCTCCCTCTGACTGCCTGCCTGAGGGCGCAGGTGACTGATGGGCTGGAGGTGGTCTGGTAAGTGGTAACTTACTGGTCTCCTAATGCTGCCCCAATCACTGTAGACTGGCCTATTAGAGGGGTTATGTAGCCACTAAGGAGACAGGTCAGGTGGAGACCTGCCCAGCATACCATTCTGCCCCTGCATGTGTGTATCCCAATCTGTCCCTGCATGTATGTATCCCAATCTGTCCCTGCATGTGTGTATCCCAATCTGTCCCTGCATGTGTGTATCCCAATCTGTCCCTGCATGTGTTTATCCCAATCTGTCCCTGCATGTGTGTATCCCAATCTGTCGCTGTATGTGATGTATCCCAATCTGTCGCTGTATGTGATGTATCCCAATCTGTCCCTGCATGTATGTATCCCAAGATAAGTAAGAAATTGTAAGAGCCATAATGAGGATTCACAGCTGAATCCATGCACCCCTGAATACTAATAACGGGCATCTTGGTGTGGGCCTTATATATAACGGTCATCTCTGTGTGTGACATATGTATAATAACTGTTACGGAGCGGGGCATATGTATAATGGGCATGACGGTGTGGGGCTTATGTATAATGGGCATGACGGTGTGGGGCTTATGTATAATGGGCATGACGGTGTGGGGCTTATGTATAATGGGCATGACAGTGTGGGGCTTATGTATAATGGGCATGACGGTGTGGGGCATATGTATAATGGGCATCTCTGTGAGTGGCATATGTATAATGGGCATCTCTGTGAGTGGCATATGTATAACGGGCATCTCTGTGTGGGCCTTATGTATAACAGGCATCTCTGTGCGCGGCATATTTATAAGCATTACAGTGTGGGGCATATGTATAATGGGCATCACAGTGTGGGGCATATGTATAATGCAAATCTCTGTGTGTGGCATATGTATAATAAGTGTGACGGAGTGAGGAATTATGTTTTTCTTTTTCTTTTCTATTTTTATTTAATGCCCCGCCCCTTTTGTAGCTCCTCCCACATCACCACCAACTTTCTGCCCCCGCCCACAGTTCCTGGACCTATTTTCCTACAAAAATAGCACTGTATATATATATATATATATATATATATATATATATATATACATATATATATATACATATATACATACACTCATATAGAAGCATATGCTGTATATTGATATTAGTAAGGTATAAACAGGGAATGCTGCACTTGATTCAGAAGTGGAAATAAAGTCGATGTTGGATACATTGGAGCAATTTGTGCCACTGCGCATGCATCACAGTAACAGTGCAGAGACTGATAAGTGGCAATGGTGAGTATGTATTTGTAAAATGAGTGACAGATAGAGATTGTTTAGGGAAGGTAACAGGGGGGATGGGGGTGGGAGTTGTCTACAAAAACACAGAATGTATTGCTACTGTTTTCTAGGTGTGTTCTAGTCGGCCAATGCAAATTTGTTTGCAGTTGAACTGGCACAGATGTCTGAGACCCCATAGCGTTACTCAGAAGTTTGTTTTTAAAAAAGTGATCCATAGCAATAGGCACCCTATTTGCAAAAGCAGGCACCAGGAGCATGCCCTGATAATAAATTGGGCATTAGGTCTACATTATTTAATTAAGCACTCCAGATACCACTCTTACCTAGTGAGTGTACCACCTTTACCAGTGTGTGATTACCCCCCATCAGTAGAGTGGTTTCCACCCTAAACACTTCACTAGCAGACATGTAATAACTGAACGATTGGAGAACATGCACCAGTGCTACCTTAAACAATAGATACATTTCAATCACATTCCTTATGTTAGCCTCAATGGTCCCCACTGCAATGAGTCCTCTTTCTCTTTCACACTTTAAATTGGAACTCCGCACAAAACTCAAAAGTAAAAACCATCCACATAAACTACAATCATATAGACATTCTGGGGGAAATTTACTAAGATGTGTATTCTACTTCACATGTGATGTTGCTGTGGGCAACCAATCAAAATCTACTTCTTATTTATTTATGCCTTTGGGGGCTGCTGCAAAAGCAGCCCACAGAGGCTGGGGGCCAGCGCTTGCACAGTACTAAAGAGGCTACTGCGCATGCGCCGGCTGCACGATGGGGACCGGCGCAGCTGAGGGGACCAGGAACATGGCAGCGGCAGCGGAGGGGGGCCTGCATCGTGGCAGCCCCCCCCCTGGAGAGGTAAGAGTCGCTACTGGTCCCTTCATATTCATCAGTTGCAGTTAGTAAAGCTCAGCAACACTCTCTCTTCCTGCAGGGACTTTGAGCAGCAGGGTTATCTAAGCCCACACTTGAGAATTTTTATTGTGTGTGAATGAGAGTCTTTTGACTTATGCTATCATGGTACGGTATGGGAATTCAAAGTGTTTAGATAGGGGCTGCTTAGATATGGTAGTTATAGCTGCAGAGAATATTATTGTCCAGTCTCTGCCTTGGATGGGTGACATTTATGATAGGAGTGGTAAAGCAAACGCTAACAAGATAATTTCTTACCATAGTCATCCTTGCTAGAGTATTCAATCTTTTCCCTGTTGCCTTCTAAGAAATATTACCGTTTTTTAGGATGCTGTACTAAAAATTCTAATTTCAAAATAGTTTATTCCCCTCTGTTATTTTCAGTTTGAATTTTTAACATCATTGTGTAAATTGTGATTATATTACCACTTAATTTCACTTATGCATTTTTTTAAATCTTGTAGTGATAATTATTGGAGTGGAATTGTATTGAGGTTCAACTTTTGACCTTACAAATTTGGAAACCTAGAGTGCTTACCTGACTGGTATACTGTAGCTTAGTCCATAAAGTCTGTTTCCACTCCAGTTAGTCTAATGGAATGTTATGTGAAAATAATTAACTCAGTTGAGAGAGTTACAATGGGTCCAAAACAGCCAAATTATATAGGTCTCCTGATTTCAGTCAATTTGGAACCTTTGTAGGAAGAAGGGCTGAGAGACTGATGAACCCCAATAACTGTGTACACCAACAAGTTACAGTAGCAGTTGTACTCCAAAGAGAAATGCCTTTGGCTAAGATAGGTCAGATCTGTGGAGTAGGTAAGTGGGTCCAAGTCATGGATGGCATCATAAGAGATCTACAGTAGGAAATACACTTGGGCAGGGGATGTATTCAAGGTTTGTTAACACCATCTCATAGAATCATGCTGACAGAATACAATCCTCAAGAACTGTGCAAGATGCATGCAGTAGCCTGGAAAAGACTCAAACTGCGAAAACAACAGGACTAAGCCAGCACATTACTTCTGGAGAGAGAACATACTATAGACTAGTAACACAGGGATGCAAGGGGAAAAATTTACAAGGTAAATGAAGGAACCGGGCGCTGGTATGAGGTGCCAGTGAGGTTATAGTGAACCACTAATGGTGCGTACACACGGGGGCGATTATAGCAAATATCGCTGGAAATATGGTCGCTGATCGACCATATTGCCAGCGATGGGAGTGTGCACCAGCGATAAATCGCCTGGTGCGTGCTGCCGTTTTCTGCCCGTATTGATTGCTGGTCGCAGGAGCTTGCTCCTGCGACCAGCTGATTTCCACTGCCGGGCTCTCCCGGCAGTTTCTTTTTCATCAGCGATATATTGCTCGGTGATAGATTGCCCCGTGTGTACAGGGCTTAAGACAGGCATGTTCAAACTATGGCCCTCCCGCTGTCGTGAAACTACAAGTCCCTTCATGCCTTTCCACAGTTTTGCTATTAGGGAATGCTAAAACTATGGTAAGGCATGCTGGGATGTGTAGTTTCACAACGGCTGGAGGGCCACAGTTTGGACATGCCTGCACTAAGAGAAAATATACAAAACAACAGAAATTAAGCAGCGCTGTATATATTAAGTTTAACACATATATGAAGGGATTGCCTGTTAATAATACATTTATTATTAAAACAATATTAATGTAATAGACACAATATATTAAAAAACATAATAAAAAAATACACATAAATTTAAGAATGAATAACCCTTTTCTGGTCAGTAGGGGGATTTACTTGGAATGGTCAGTCCTCCTATTAGATAAACAGGTTATGGCAGTTGGCTTTTGGCAAATACAAAGTCTCACCACTTTAGATAAGGGATTATTTCCGGGCTTGGGTCCGTAGTCCTCATTATTCTGCTGGGGTGCAAATGCTATAGGCAGGGTCGCTGGAGGAATTGCAAGGACCTTGTGGAGCTTCCCAATGGGTGGTGTCCTTTAGTATAATTGCCAGTAGATGGTTTTTCTCATGGATGAAGACGCCAAAATAGGATAGATATCAAAGTTCCTTTTGTACCAGATAAGGGTGTAGTATCCTACTGACGAGTTTCACAGAGTATATCAGCTTTTTCAAGGTGATCAAGGTGTATTATTAACAGGCAATCCCTTCATAAATGTGTTATATACAGCACTGCTTAATTTCTGTTGTTTTGTATAGTAACACAGGCAGGGGCGTAACTAGACCTTTGTGGGCCCCATAGCAAAATTCTAAATGGGGCCCCCTGGTTTGGTGTCTGATGTGGAGGGGCAGGACCGGGCACAGTGGACACTGATATGCAAGTTATACTTAAATTTGATTGAGCAGCTGTCACACTGTGTATATAGTTCCCTGAGGACGAGCCACCTATGCCCGAAACAGGTCAGATTAATTAAAGTTTTTTTCACTGCTTTAAATTACCAAGAGTGCTGCCTGATTCACATACAGATGTATTAGGAACCGCAAGGCTCCCCTGGGAAGGCACTGGGTCAGGACATGATCATTCTACAAGGGAGTGCCGGCTCACTGGTAGATTATATATATATATATATATATATATATATAAAATTACACACGCACATATTAAATATACAGTGAAGGTGACAGTCAACAATATACACAGACACGGGCAGTTGCAGTTTACAATTAGGAGACTTTTGTAAGGATATCCTGATGACAAGACAGGTAAGTCTCAAAAAGTTGAAGAGCAAATGCCTATATCCCCATATGTTGCTAAGTGCTGCATTCACTGTATGTATATATGTTGGTTCCTGAGTGTGCAATGCCTAGGAGGGTACAGGAAGTTCATATATATATATATATATATATATATATATATATATATATATATATATATATATATAGGCCATGTGGTGGAGCTGGAGGCACAGCACAAAGGGACAGCATACAGCAAACACCCCTTGCCCCAGTACACAATATGCCATTACCTACCCCTCCTCCCCCTGAACACCGTGTCCTGCACCCTATTAATCCTGTCACTCACCTCACTTGCACATTAAAGCATGAACATCCTTCTCTCAGGCTCAGCAGCTGAGCAGCACCAAGCCGCATCACGAGAAGTAATGTGCCCCGGACCGGCCTGCATTCTGCATGAGCAGCATGACTGGGTGCAGGGGAGCGGCGGGCATAGTCAGCCCCTGCTTTCCTGGCTGTGCGCCAGGTTTTCTGTGTGCAGGGGAGCGGCGGGCATAGGCAGCCCCTGCATTCATGGCTGTGCGCCAAGTTTTCTGTGTGCAGGGGCTACTGCAAGCGGCTCTGGCATCCGCCGCTCCCCTGCGCTGTGTGTCTCCTGTCTGCAAGCGGCGGAGGGAGCCGCCGCTCTCCTATATGCTGACCTCCTGCCGGGTGTCAGTCAATGAAGGCGCACACACTGGCGCAGCCTCTGCCCACACTACACAGAGGGTGCAGGGGATGCAGCTGCTATGGGGCCCCCCAAAGGCCCGGGCCCCATAGCAGCTGCACCCCCTGCACCCTCTGTAGTTACGCCACTGAACACAGGGAGTATATTGTTTCTAGGCAGCTTCTGAATCCTGATGAGATGGACAGGGATGATCTTGTTCCTAGTAGGATACCAACTCCAGTCAGGGGAGTAAGTTCATCTCAGTCACCTGGAGGCAAGTTTAAATTTTGTGCCCCTACCGCAAATATGTTGTATGTCAACATTTACCTGGGTGTATCATCTCAGAGTCCAGAAACATTGCTTTCTGCAGTGCAGGTTGAGTGATACCAGACAGGAGCCATCCTGTCCCTTATTGCAGATGTTAGCAGGGCACCTGGTATAGAGCCAATTAACTACATGTAAACAACACAGGTGCTGCTTTACATGCAGGTGCCCATTCAGGGCTTGGATCCCAGAGGTTGGATCCTCCATTGCCTCTGTGAGTTAGGCCATTGACTCCAGTTATGCTAGTGATTGCCATCTTGACATTCCTAAATTTAGCCCCATCCTGACTGACCCAAGTAGAACCATTGATGACCATCCGTAGTATGGCATAACTTAGGATCATGACCGCCCTCACTCTACTAACTACAGTAAATCCATATAATTGTGTGACTTACCTCTGCCATCTGTCTTGTATCTATGGTGTTTTCTGTTTGCTAGGTTTATCTCAGCTCACTAGTACCATGTTTTTCCTGTCTGCTGAGTTTAGCATCTAGGAGGCCTACTCTGCATACAGGATGCAGTCTGTGCTGCTAGCTGCTTATTATCCACCTGTGTGGATCATTCTGTTCTCCATATGAGTTCCCCATACTGTTTCTGCACAGCAATTCCAATCTATTGTGGATTATTCTAAGTGTTACTCTGCAATACTATGCTTCCTATTAGTATCCGGATTCACAGACTGTACATCAAAACCCTGACATGAATGCTGTCATGTTGGATACAGTTACCTGACACTCCTCCACCAGTCAGAGTGCTATTCCCAGATCACTTGACTTCAGTAACCCATCAGCAAATATTCAACCCTATAAATTCCACTTCCTGACTGGCTCACATTTCCAGTGCAATGTCAATCTCAGTCTCTGCCGTATGCTTGCTCCTATGCTCCCTGGAATCTGTGTTGGAGTTATGTCTGTGAGCAGTCCAGACCAGTTTAGTTCAGTCTATTTAACTGAAGTCCGGTTCAGTGCAATCCGGTCAACTCCAGTCCAGTTCATTGCAGTCTGCTCAATTCCATAGTGATTAAGTCCATACCAATCAAATCCATTCTGGTTATGTCTAATCAGGTCAACTCCAGTCTGCTTCAGACCAGTCCAGTCAGGTTGAGTCCAGACCAGTCTAGTCTAGTTCAGCTCAGTTTCATTCTTTGTTTGATATCAGAAATTGGGTGCAGCTTAGACAAAAACCCCTTGCAGGGTTCCCTGGCAAAGATCACTGACGTATTAGACCCCGAGCCTCTGCTACTGGGTCTCCGCCAATCATCTGGTATTATTAAGAGTTATCTCCAGCCTATGAGATCATATATTAGATAATCTACATTCACCACACCTGCCTGAGCACTAGGTTCTGGTCCAAAGTCGACTACAACAATAAACAGTGAGACAAGGGCCTCAGTAGAGACTTCAGTTGAGCTCAATATGTAGTTCATGAGTGAACTGGGTCCAATGGCTCTGGGTATAAGTATGACTGATGCTACTTGATACTAAAGCCATCATTCTTAATCTAATGTACTACGAAACCAACACACTTGCTGTAAAACTGTGCTTAGCACCTACATTGAAGTTAGTATCACTATAGATAAAGGCAAAGGAGGAAATAAAACTCATAGAAAATGGGGTATAATGATTTGGTAGCCATAGACTGTATAAAGTACTGTACTTTTAAATAAAATAGAACTTTAACTTTTTTCTGTGAGGGGCTATTTTCGTTAACATCTATAGATGATATTCTAACATTATCCTTGTATTTTCTTATTTCCACTACTGTACCTCTAATTATGCTATCTTTGTATTACTCTATGATCTGTAATACTTTTATGTTTCACAAATCTGTGGCATAAAACATAAAAAGATACAAAAATCTGACACCTCTTAATATGAAGTACAACGGATAGGCACTATTTGTGCCTTTGTATTATACTTCTGCTTTGGGGGGTAGCCAAAAGATAATACAAACACACAGAGAACAAATAATAAAAACAATAAAAAGGAATCAAGCCAGTATAATAATCTTGAAAGCTGAACAGGAGAATGAAGAGAACAGATAGGGACATGTGATGGAAAATATTCCCAGCTGCATTAGAAACATTCAGCAACTGTACGCGGTGGCTGGGGAGCTATCACTGAATAAATGATTTACAAAAGACCAATTTCTATGTCAAAGAATATGAAAGGGAAACTGTTGCTATAGTTTCTCAATTTGTTTCATATATTATAGTTTAACCCTACAGTTGCTGCAAGTGGTTCTGAAGAAACAACACCATTGAGTGCATTCACTCTTCATTGTCATACTATAAGTCTTCCTTATCAATCTCTTTGAACATATTTCAGATGAATGTTATACAGTAACTACAAAACAGAAATATACAATATCATTCACACTGGAGGTGATCTTAAGCACATGTACCTGCTTTACATACTGTATACTCCTATCCATTAATAAGCTACAGCTGGGCACAAAAATCCATAGGTACTGTATCAAGAACTTTCTAGTTTTAGAGCCAAATATAATTAATTGTTGGTAGGAAGGCACAAGCTATTGGGCATCCTGATTTGTCATTCCATTTCCCTTTAATTCCTGCCAGTCATGTCACCTAAACCACAACTACTGTAGGCTTAAAATAATAAAATGTACCCTCCCATTATTTTTGCTTACTCCTCTATTTGATTTCCAGTTCAGAGATACAATGTTCTAGCATCTGCTAAGCACTACAGCTATCTGGACTCGGTGGATTCCGTTTTTAAATTCAGCAAAATATTTAGAACAGTTGAAGTGTTTACAAGGCCCTCAGATACAAAAATCATATTATTTGCTACCAAAGTTTGCCCCACACATTCCTGTAGTTGATTAAATATCTGTGTGAGACTCTATACATGAAGTGCTACAATATAGCAATTGCAGCTTTTTTAAACTAACCGTAATTCCTGGTGCGCCTGGTGGACCTGGGTGGCCATCATTTCCAGGTTTACCAGGGTAACCTCTGTCTCCATGTGGTCCAACAGGTCCCATATCACCCTTTTCACCTGGTAGACCTGTTTTTCCTCGTGGACCTTGATCTCCTGGTATACCTGGATCACCCTAAAATATATGAAAAATTAAAACATTTAACAATTCTCAGTATAAATAGGAGAAAACATCTAATTGCAGTGATAAATAACAATAAACCAAAAGAAAAAAAAAACAGCTAAATTAGCAATTTAGTTAAAATACGGTAATTAGTAAATAATGAATACTAAGATATATTCTGGTAATACAAACATTAAAATAAAAAAATGAATGTATGAAAATGTGTTACATAGACAATAGAATTACAGTAAGTGACCAACAGACTATTGCATGGTTTGTGATGAAAGATTAATGATTTTCTATGCACCTCCTTGTAGTTCAATACAAGCCTAAAACAAAACAATGAAAACATACATGGCAAATAAATGGAGTTGTGTAAAATCCATAGCTTAAAGCTGCAAACCTGCAAATGTTATTTGTACTGTGACAGAATTTGAGCTAGAGAATCATCTTGAACAGCACAGCCCTATAATTACCTATGGGAACAATTGCTTTCCGGGATATTTACAGTACCAGTTTTACTGCTGGCAGCTCTTACTGGATTTTTAAAGATAACACCTGCAATCAGCTAATAGGTTGGTTCAATAGTAGTCCCCTATGAATCTGCAGTATCTTATTGATCAACAAGGTCTATAATGTTGAGTAAAAGTTTTTATAAATTTTTTACACAATCAAATAATATAAATATTTCATGAACTACACAACCGAAGATATGAGTCCATATGTACTGTAAGCAATAAAACATGCAATTATACACAGGAGCATGATGAGGTAAAATGTACATTTCTAAGACAATTGGTCATCGTTTTTTATATTAACAAGTCCTACATTTTAATAATCATTAAAAAAAAATCACAAGAAAAGGACACTATACAAACTATTATAACATAAAATAATTAACAATATAGGTTTCACTGATTTTTCACTGATTTAAGCATTGTGTTATATCTTTCTGTGTACAGCATAAAGAGTATAGGTTTTCACTGCTATGCTCTCAAAATGACATCCATTTCAATATGCACTGTAACATACAATGAAACTCTACTCATCATAAGCAAGATGAAAATCCTCATTCGGACCATTGGGTTTAATTTTGCTGCATACAGTACCCAATGCGCTTTCTTGTGTAATAGTAGATTATGATTATTATCTCTTCAATCAGTCCATGGCAGTGAATAAGTTGACAGGTGCTTTCAACTTTTGACTATGTGGTAGAATAATGACTGTTAGCAGTTGTGTCCAGCATCAGCATGACTCACAGGCATAGACATGCTTTCAATGAATCAGGCTCTATGCATACATCCAGAAGGCACAATGCACAAAGAGGCTGCGTGTGCTGGTGGCTTGGATGCATATGCAGAACAGAACCAGTTGCCATGCCTGGGACCCTGACCTGCCCTGAGCCTGAATGCCAGTGCCATTGTTGGGTGTTATTGAGTGGCTTCCCTAGGTTGGTGCTCAGTCCTTCCTAGGCATCATTCCCTGATACATTCCTGGACCTTTCCTGGCCCTAAATGTGCAGAGATGTAATGTAAGGGATGACAAATAAATACACTGATTATGGGTTATTATACGTGACTATTATTATTATTATTATTATTATTATTATTATTATTATTATTATTATTATTTATATGGTGCCACAAGGGTTCCGCAGTGCCTGACAATACATGGATGTTCAAAAAAACAAAAAAAAGAATATAGTGATTTACAGTACAAATGCAAACTAGGACAAACACGTGGTAAATAAAAGACAGCAGTGGGCAATGAGACAATTATAACAGTGGCAGAGATATATTCTTTTAAAAGCACATCAGGAGAAAGGTTCCTGCTCATTAGAGATTACATTCTAAAGGGAAGGGGCAGACAAAATGGGCGACACAACATGGAGAGAAGTGAGCATAGAGGCTTAGGATGATAAATCATTAGATCTAATGAAGACGTGGGTCTTGAGAGCCCATTGAAAGTTTTGTAGGGAGGTGGCTAATCTAATCGGGAGGGTTAGAAATTCCAGAGATATGGAGCACAATGACCAAAATCCTGGAGGCGGGAATGGGAGGAAGTAACCAGTTTGCAGGAGAGGAGACGTGCATTTGTGGGGCAGAGAGGGTGGGTGGGAGTGTAAGGAGAGATAAGGTCAGAGATGTAGGTGGGAGAGAACTGGGTGATGGCTTTGTAAGTGAGTTTAAGGAGCTTGAATTGTATTCTGAAGGGAAAGGGAAGCCAGTGCAGGGCTTGTAAGAGAGGAGAGGTGGACATAGAAGGTATGGAGAATAAGATGAGCCAGGCAGCAACATTAAGGATAGATTGGAGTGGAGAGAGGGTTTTTACAGGGAGTCTAGAAAGTTAGAGATTACAGTAGTCCAATCTGGATATGACTAGTGAGTGGATGAGGGTCTTTGTAGCATCTTGGGTGAGATAGGGCCTGATCCTGGAAATATTTTTGAGCTGGAAATGACAGGACTGTGAAAGATGCTGAATGTGTGGTTTAAAGGAGAGAGAGGAATCAAGAGTAACACCAAGGCAGCGTACTCGGTGGCTAGATGAGATCATTGTTCCACCAATAGATAGTGAAATTATGGAAGGTGAGGTTATGTGGGAGGGCAGGAAGATGATCAGCTCAGTCTTAGACATGTTTATTTTAATAAAGCGGAAGGACATCCTAGAAGAGATAGCGGAGAGACAGTTGGAAATACGAGTGAGGAGATCAGGAGAGGTCAGGAGAGTAGATGGCGATGGGGGGGGGGGGCGTCTTTACTTATTGCTATTTACTATTAGATCTTCTTTTATGAGGGTTGTTATTATTTACCAATACCTGCTCCTAGTTTGTGTGTACTCATTTGATATTCCCCCCTTTTCACTTGTACTGTTACATGGTGTACAGTGACTGATATACCAATAGGCTGATCAGGGCTGTTGCACTGACTGTTAACTACTATTGCCAGCTCCTTACCCACCTGCAGATTTGATGACTTCAAGCTGCCAGCGGCTCCAGGTGCTCCTACCCAACTCCTAGTACTCCGCTCAGTGGGCAGAGTTACTCCAAATTACACTACTGCATGTATCCTAACACAGGATTCTTGTGTTACGATGCAGCAGCGCCATTTAGAGTAAATCCGCCCACTGAGCAGAGTACTAGGTCTGACCCCAGACAGTAGGTGGCTGCGCTGATAAGGGATGCTTCAGGGATGTTAGTGGCCACCATTTCAGAGAAAGCTGAAGGGGGGTTTTGGGGCACCTTGCAGGTGACAGCCAAGGAATAAGTATAAGGCCTAATTTATCCCATACTTGTTAGCTACATGCCATCCCGGTGTACTGTGCATGGTAAAATTTATAAGGTGACTGGGAGATGGCGGTGCCAGTGTGACTTACTGACGGAGCCATTACTTTATGTACATTGTGCTACAGCGCCAACTGGGCAGCCTAAAGCCAAAGTCTCCTTCACATGCTACAAGCATCAGATCATATATGCCAGTTCTAAAACCTTTGTTACATGCACATGGTCAGTATGAATGGCGAGTCCCTGAGTGCCCATACACATTTATTTTTAAGTATTACAAGGGGAGTTATATTAGCCTAGGGCACCTGGAACCTTTAACTAGGCCCTGATGCTGTAGCAGTGCTATTACTTGATGCTGGCAGTCAGTGAAGTACTTCCCATACCCTGCTGCAAGACCATTCAAGCTGACCATCTGTAGGTGGAGGAACCAAGATTTAAAATATTTATTCAACATTACAAAAAAATACAAGTGTAGTTTCTTAAAAATGATTGTGAAAATGGCATTTCAAACTGATAATTTTTAAACAAATTTTTATTTTTTAAATTTTGATTTAAAAAACAAAATATATTTTTGTATGTTTCTGTTCAAGCCGAAAATAGTTTTAAAAATAAATCAACAAAAATGAACTCTGACTAGGGGTTAAATGTTGTGGGTGGTCTCCATATTTAATAAAACAGCTTTGGCCCCATTTGACCTACGTTGTGGCAGATATTTCTTCTAATCTCTAAACTGTACTGTGCAGAGAAATTTGACTTGAGCCTGAGTAGAATGTTAACTCAGTCACCAGTCTCTAACACTACAGTTATAAACTGTGCTTTGAGTCACTTCTGAAGATACATAATATGAATATCTAGGTTTACGTCAAAGCCATAAACTACAAACCCTTAAATAGTGACAGAAAAATGGTGATAATTGTAGTAATAAAAAAGATTCTAATATAAGTCATTTGTTAGGATTCAATTAGCAGTGGTGTGCATTTTACAACTATGATAGCCCAATATTGCAAATCATGATGCATACCTCTATGGGGTGCAAGGAAAAAAAATACAAAAGTTGGTGACAGCAAGGTGATGGCAAAATGGTTAGTACTGTACACCGACAGAATTTAATAGCCCCTACTGTATGTCTACTGTACTAATGTGCAAGTGGTTACATGGTTCCAACCAGGGCCGCCAACAGGGGGGGTGCCCTGGGTACAGCTGTCCCGGGCCCCAGCCTCTGGAGGTGCTCGGGCAGCTGCCCACAGCAGTGCCAAACCTCCCCAGGCACCTGCAAACCGACTCCCCCTCCCAGCGCTGGCGGCCCACCAGCCAGGCACGCACAGTACAGCCTGCAGAGCACTGAGCTTGGACACAGAGGGGCTTGGCGCTCTGCAGGCTGCACTGCACTCCGGACCTGACTTGACCGATGGTGGAGGCTGAAGGATTGATGCCGCGCGATGGTAAGTAATGGGGTAGGGGGAGGCGGGGTGCTGGCAGGCACGGGCGGGGAGGGGGGGTGCGCATGCACGGGGGTGCGGATGGTAATGTAGGGCACTGTGTCGCTGGGGGCCCGGACTGTAGGTCAGTCCCGGGGCCCCAACAATTCTAGTGGCGGCCCTGGTTCCAACTAAAGTATATGAACAGAAAGGAAACACCAACCATTTTAGCTCAGGTATCAAAGGGAGCTTAACTATAACTTCTGCAGCTAAAAAATGATATTCCATATCCAAACTCTACTGTGTGGCTGTGGTAATTTGCAGTTAAGCACCTGCATCTGCTAGCAATTTCTACATGATAAAATGTCTTTACTTGCTTTGTGCTATTAAGTTGCCTTAATAGTAAAGACCTTTCCCACTGAACATTTATATTGTGGGTGCTGTAATCGCTTGCTAAATTAATGAAGATGGAGGAGTGAGCCTGAAGACGGAAGCAGAGAAGTGATAAAAAAACATACTATCTACACAACTGTGACATTTTTTATCTTTGTCAATTTCTGCAATAAACAAGCACCAAATGCAGAGTGCTGACATTATTAGACATAAATGTATACAAATATAGCTTGCAGTTACACTTCACGTGTATATTAGAAAAATGTAATTATAGAAATATTTATATAAACATCTATAAACAACATATTTATCCTTGGCTAGTGAAGTGATAACTTAATATTTACTTTCTTATAAGACAGAGTGTTTACCCACTGTTTATATAGGATGTTTTTACTAGTTCTCTGCTCTATTCTTTAACTTCTCCACTCGAGCAAGATGTTACACCACTCAAAACATAACTTAAATGATTACTGTGAAAGTTATTTGTTGTTAAGGGCTTACTTAATAAACCAACTACAGATGGAGCCGTCTTTATCTTTGCAGTGGCAAAGATGGCGTTTCTACCACCAGGGTCGCGTGCGCACGAGATGCTCGCACGCCCCGTGGCAAAGGAGTTTGGCAGGGGTCAACGATGCCTCTCCCGCCGTCGCCACCGGTCCCCCTCGTCGCCCTGAACCCCCTCCGAACTGGGCAGCATCTTCCTGAAGCGGAGACGTTCAGGAAGACGCTGCCTAGCCGGCGTGATACTGGGACGCGTGTGCGCGTGAGACGCATGCGCGCCCATCTCTATCGTCGGCGCTCGCCAGTGAAAGGCATCTGGCGAGCGCCAGCCAAAGATAAGGCCGGCTCCATCTTTATACATAGTATTACATTAAAATGTGGCAACAACATGACCACATTAATCAATTGCATAATACAAGTCTGGCAGAAGAGTCTGTGCCTGCAGTAGGAGATTTGATGGTCCGCAAGCATTAAATGATTTCCCCTGCCTTTGCAAATATGGAGACTGACTTATATTTGTCGGCAGTGGGACAGACAGGGCGGGCGGCTGATGCCCACCACTGGCACACCTCGTTCCACCCCCAATCCCATGGGAACACTCAGCACTTTCATCACTTTCATGGGGATGCCCATGAAATGCTGGGTATTTCCATGGGAGCTACCCGAGTCCGCCTCCCCATGCCCCTGGCCCCTGCGAATGGCCCAGCGACATTGCAAATCGCCGCAGTATTTGCAAACCCCGACCATCAGGGCAGGGCTGATTACAGTTCATTGAGAGTGAACCAGAGTGAACCAGAATTTGCCCCCAAATGTACTAGACCTGGCTGAAATTTTACCTTTACTCGTTCCCTCCAAATTTAGGCTTGCATTCCTTTGCATGGCACCTGCTAGTGATCATGATATTTAGCTTGTTTTACCACTTCATAGATATTGCTTTTGTACTGTCATATTCCACCTTTACTACAGCTACCAAAACTAGTACTGGGAATTAGGAGAGCTGGCCATGATATGCAGGAATTCTGCAATGAAGTCAATTTGGCCTTGCTGGTTTCCTTGGGGGAAAAAAAACAGGTAGTAATTAGACATGGTACTGTAGGGGGAGTCTCACCAAACTATTGGGACTAACATAATCCTTAAAATTCCTGTGAATTCTGGGTTTCTAATGCCAATACTAAGATGAGGGTATAGTAGTGAATTCAGAAATTAGTTCCAAAATGCTTACAGAAATCATTGTTACATAATAAATGGAATTAATACTTTAATACTCAGACTGTGTGAATTAATTGCTATTTTTGAAGACTGGTAATTCCTTTGAAGATCCTAAAACTGCTACTACAGTACATATATTATTAGTTAGTGTTTAATATAGTTTATCTGATTAAATGCTAACAGTAGATGCTAAATGTAGGAACAATTAAACAATTTATATTACAAAAAGCTTTTATAGGTCTGCCAATCCTTATTATCAAATTTACTCTTGAGTAAATTCATTCAAACTATACTTGCGCTCCAGGGGGAGGATTTGTGGACTTAAGGTGGCCATACATCTACAGAGTTATTGTAAAATCTGGTAATATCTGAATGACAGTTTGGCAGTTTTACAGCAATTTAAAGCAAATGGTCAACTGTCATTTGCTCTCATCCATTACCAGGATTTTGTTCCAAACAGCCCGATCTGACAATCAATCTGTAGATGTATGGCCATCTTAAAGCTGGCCATACATCTACAGAGTTATTGTAAAATCTGGTTGTTTGGAACAAAAACCTGGTAATATCTGAATGAGAGTGTCAGTTTTCCAGCATTTTGAAGCAAATGTTCAACTGTCATTTATTCTCATCCATGACCAAGTTTTTGTTTCAACCAGCCAGATTGGACAAAACATCCGTAGATGTGTGGCTAGCCTTCCAGTTTAAGTACCATTTCTTCTATTGGACTAAATTAGGAATTCTTATTTGTTTTTTGATTTTTTAATTTATTTGGGCAGATATCTAAATTATTGAAAACTAACATTATTATGTCTCTAGATTTTGTACATTTTTTTGTCAAAGTACAGTATGTCATTTATTATACGTACATCCTGCTATGTTTAGATATTTTCTTCTATCTCTACAATGTATTTAACCCAGATTATTTTGGGTTATTCCCTGCAATTTCACAACTGTGTGTGCTTTAGCAAGATATCTACATATGGTATGTTGCCAGGCAATGATTCATCACTTCTGACACTGCAGCATGCTGTGGTACTAAGGCATTTCCACCTGACTTTTGCAGCCAGTAGTGATAATACTTCAGTGGTGCTTTGCTGGCAAGTGAGTTCATATGTTTGTCTTGTGTGGTAAGACAGAATGCAAAATCTATAAACTGTACCATACTGTATACTGCGTCCAAGACAGAGCGCTTATCCAAGAAGCATGAAACAGGAAGCAGCAGAAGAAGCTTTCTGATTCTTCAAAACCCTCATTAAAGAACATCACTGGGGTCTTTTCAGAGTAAATAATGAGACTAAATATGGGAATTTTTTTTTTAAACTTTCAGATACTGTACATAGAGCTAATAATCTTTAAGTAAGATCCTTGATACACTGCTGCCAGCATGCCTGCCAAGCTTTGTACACCTCTTAGAATGCATTAACTGGAATGTCCTTGAGTGCCCTTGTTGTGGCAGCTTCCTCTTTGTCTACAGTCTGAAAACGGTGTCCTTTTAGGATGAATTTGATTCGGGGAAACAAAAGGAAGTCGGTTGGGGCCAGATCTGGACTGTAGTATGGTTGAGGCAGCATTGCCACCTTTTTCTTGGCCAAAAACTCCCTCACTTGCAGCAATGTGTGACGGCACATTGTCTTGATGGAGGTCCCAGGTAGTGGCAATCTCCTTGTGGATGCTGAGTACCCTATTTCTAAAGTGATTGAGCTCTCCCTTCTAAAAATCACCATTGACAGTTTGGCTGGTAGATATTAATTCCTTGTGGACCACACCCTTCAATTAAAAAAAGACAATGAGCATGGATTTGGCCTTTGATTTGCTCTTTGAGACCCTTTTGCCATTCTGCGCTTTGCCTTTTGATCTCCAAATCATACTCAAACATCCAAGCTTCATCACCTATCATCAGTTTGTAAAAAAAAAAATCAGGATCACTTTGCACAAGCTCCAAAGATGCACCACAGGCTTGTAGTTTTGATCATGAGACCTTGCGCATTGCTAATTTGTTAGTTACAATCTCTTGCCCAGTAGTTTTTGAAAGTCCCAACCTTTCTGCTACCCTTCAAACACTCAAACGACTTTCAGTGTTCAAAACGTGCACTTTGTGCATATTTTGCTCATTTCGGCTTGTTGAAGGTCATCCAGATCGTGGTTCATGCTAAACACCTTCTCTGGCCTCCTCAAAGATTTTAAACCAGTGGAAAACTTGCACCTTGGACAAAGATTACTACCCAAAGGTCTTTTGATGCATGGCAAGCGTTAACACAAAACTTAATCACATATCATTGCTCGATAGTAAGCACCACCTCAAACCTCAACCGAGATAAAAGAAGGACAGTTGGTTTACAGCTCAATCTGTACACTGTACAGGCTTAGAGGCAACTGCCACTGATGGAAATGTGTAGCTGAGACACCCCATCCACCCATCCCACCCATCGCCTGTTCTGCATGGCATAAAGAAATCAATCTCATTACTTTCCGGACAGACACTGTATATTAATGTATATTAATGGATCATCTTGCTTTCAGAGTGAAGAAGCCCATGCCAAAGCCTGTACAGCCAACAGCAAAAAAAATATAAGCAAATATTGCCTTCTTGGAACAAACCTTTGTTTATTCCTTAAGCATGCCCAAAGCACAAACCACCCCCATATTCAGGTATATTTGCATTTGACACTTGTTTCTGCTTGCAACTGGAGATGTGGGAAGAACAGAGCAATCTAAAGCACTGTAACAGCATGTTCACACACCGCAAAGTGGGGGTTATTCAGTATGGATTTCAAAAGCAAAATCTTTCTCTAATGGGCAAAACCATGTTCCTCCCATGGTGGGGCAAATATAACATGTGCAGGGAGGATTAGACATTATGTGAGGTGTGTTCAAACTGAAATCTAAAACTCAGTGAAAAAATAAAGCAGCCAGTATTTACCCTGCACAGAAACAATATATCCCACCAATTTCTAACTCTCCCTGCACATGTTACATTTTCCACACCTGCAGTTCACATGATTTTGCCCATTAGAGAAAAATTTTGCTTTCGAGATCCTTACTAAATAACCCCCAGTGCTTGTAAGCAGCTGCACAGATTGCAGTGCCTATGGTACAGACATTTTCTAATTTTGTGAGTATAATATAAAAATAATATTTTCCAAACTATGGGGGAGATTCTCTGAACTAAAAATGTGGTAAAAACCCGTTATTAGGGTTTTTACCACATTTTGGGATGCTCTAAGCATCCCCCGCTGGGTTATTGCGACGGGAGGGGGGGGCATCACCAGAAAAATCTGGCGATGTCCCGCAGAAGCCTATGGGCTTTTACTGCGACCCACTGCCGCCCTGCACTGACCCCCACCTCCCGCATCGACCCCCGCCGCCCCACATCGACTCCCCCTCTCAGTGTCCGGGCAGCACAGTGCTGTGCTGCCCGGACCTGTAACCTCCTCCTCCCTGCACTATGATCCTCTTCTGGGTGCAGGGAGGAGAAGAGCCTGTCGCAACAGCAGCAGCGCCGGGTAAGGGAGGGAGGAAGGGAGAGGGGAGTCGCTGGGAGCTGCTGGGTTCCGATGGGACCCACTGTCTCTAACCGCAAAGGAAGGCTCTTAATGCAAGAGCTGTCCTTTGCCATAATTATCGCATATGTTAGAGCATATGCGATAATAATGTAGGCGATCTGCAGCGATGTGCGGCGGTAAGGGGGCACGGATGTTAGAGCATCCCCCCCTATATTAGTAAGTGAAGAATATTATATGTGTAAGTATTTATATGAGCATACAGTATATGTCTGATATAACTCTGGCACGTATGCTATAACAGAGCTGGATGTGTTTTGAGGCCCATACATCTCAACCTTTGGGTATAAATATGCTATTGTTATCAGTGGCTTTTTAATATGAATACAATGTGGGCAACTGTAATATATATGGAATATATTTGCTATATACTAACATTGTCACAGTTCAGCAACCCTTCACCTATATTATTATACTTACCCCCCCCTGGAGCTCCATATCGGCGGGTGCTTCAGATAGAAATCTATTTTAAAAATGGCAGGACAGCCATTTTCTTGGAGACCAGTGCATATGCAGCAGAGAAGTTTCTGCAAACATAATGCAGACGCCATGTTTCTGGAGACCTGCACACTGCACTCCCAGAGAGGAGGGGGCCAACACAGTGGCTGCACACAGGTCTTTTCTCCCTTTAATCTGCCAATGCTTCTTTACAGTCATAGAAAACCTATAAGAACTGTTTATAACATATTAGAGTTAGGAAACCTTTACTGTTACATTTTTGATATATAAGAGACCATTTCCTGTTTCTAAAGTCATTAATTATTGGTGAAGCAATTGCAGTGATTTCTATTTCACTTGCAAGGCACTAAAACGGTAAACAAGCCTTTGGTTTGAGCCTTTGTTGTGCTTTATGTCCCACACAGAACATTGTGCTCTTACCCCAGTGATCTATTGTTCATTCTGTCTTTATGGAACATTACATTCAGTCAACAACTTTGTTATTGCTGAGCTCAGTAAATAAAAAAAACTGTTTCATAGTTCTAGATTTTGTCAGTTTCTTCTTGTGAATAGCTTCTGAATTACCGTCCAGCTGTAAAATAACGGTTTTGTGTAGTTCTGGATGGTCCTACAACTTCAATAAAATAACCACATATACTATTAAAATAATAACAATCAAAGCAGAGAACTCTTGCAGACAGTAAATACCTTCGCATGCCAAACTCTCTAGTAGTTTGAGGCCTCTGGTCGAGTGAGATGCTCATCATTTTAACTTTGCTTTCTGACCCAGTCAGAAACATAAATTGGTACACATTACAATTACTTAAAATAATTTGATATCCACGTGATTAAATTTATCATAGACCATGTTCTACATAAGTGGGAGATACTTTATATGTATTTAATAAATGGAAACCCATATCTAAAATAATCAAACAAACTGAAAACTGCAAGATTGAATATTAAACTGCGGCAACACATCAAGAAGTAACATAGCAGTTTTATATTGCATTGGGCCAACTTTATTGCACTGTACTGTCGGTAGTAAAAACATTTTCACTTACTGAAGAGAATATACCAGGGACAACCTACAACATCAGATGACAAAACTCTGGCACGGTGGTTAGAATTTATACCTCACAACACTGAGTCATGAGTTCAATACCATACTGCTGTGACTGGAGTGAATGATTATATATTCTCTATAAAGCACTACATAGTAAAATTTTACTATGACAATAATCAATAAACAGGAAAGTTTAAGGCCCTTGTTTCCAATTAGTTCAGTTTAGTTTTTTGGGGTGTTGATTCACTATGGATTGACCCTGCAAAACAATTACTACTGGGTATTTACAATAGAGTGTCTGATAGCAAATATTGCGCAATTAGGAAATACATATAATAAAACACATAAAAGCTCAAATATTGGCAATTGATTGCAGAAGGTACAAGGAGTTAAAGTAAAAGAATATGTATATTATATGGACTACACAGATGTTTTAAATATAGGAGCGGATACAGAGTTGAATGCAAGTCAGTTTTGTGGACATACTTTGTATGTTTCGGAGTTGAACATAAATTATAACTGGCACTATGGGTGAGATTTAATAGGATGAGATATTCAGAAAGTGAGAGATTTGGGAAGAAATCTCCAAGTTTTTTAAAGCGGCAATCATTGACACTGCAAAATCAGTTTGATTTTGCAGTGTCAATGATTGTCGCTTTAAAAAAACTGGAGATTTCTTCCCAAATCTCTCATTTTATAATTCTCTCATCCTATTAAATCTCACCCTATATATGTTTAGAGAGATTTATTGTAAATTTGGGTGGGGTGTGTTAAAACGGAAATCTAAATTGCTGTGCAAAAATAAAGCAGCCAGTATTTACAGTGCACATAACAAAAACTGACCCAAAATGTAACTCTCTCTGCACATGTTACATTTTTCTCACCTGCATTGCACATGGTTTTTCCCATTAGAGAAAGATTTTGCTTTTAAGAACCTTACTGAATAACCCCCTTAATAATGCCACTTGCAGGAGCAGACTCAGGAGCAACAGCTATAAATCAGGCTACTGGACACCAGGCTGATACCTATGGGACTAAACACCAGACTGAACTGATGGCACTTGTATTGTACACCAGACTGGACTGGCAGTACTTGGACTATACACCAGGTTGAACAGGATAAAAAGTATAAGGTATAAAATACACAAACAGTGTGTATTCTTATGCATGCGCTTACTAACAATAAAAGGGGTCAATGATAACACATCCCTAAAATGAGGGATACATTCCTCTTCTCCGCCTCACACATCGGTTAAAAGCATTAGAATTTTTCACTGGTAAATACGTGCATCAGGTACCAAAGTGAGCCCTTCACCACATTTAGTTGAGTGGGGAGGTACCATACATCCCTGGTAGGGGATAAACGTGTCCTCTTCTCAGTAGGCTTTAAATATATTTTAATGAGAATTATCCTCATAGGTCTGTTGCCCTAAGTACACTCACTTGTAAGTGCAGGGTATAAGTGAAAGAGAAAGGACCAGATAGTGTAACAACGTTTTAATCCAAATATACAGAATAGTTAAAAATCACATACAATTAAATATATAGAGTGAGATTTAATAGGATGAGAGATTCAAAAAGTGGGAGATTTGGTAAGAAATCTTCCATTTTTTTAAAGTGGCAATCATATAAACAGCTAAACCAGTTTTATTTTGCTATGTGAATGATTGCCGCTTTAAATAAACTGGAGATTTCTCACCAAATCTCTCACTTTCTTAATCTCATCCTATTAAATCTCACCCATAGAATAGAATACAATGGAGGAGACATTACCAGAATCGGTGGAGAACTTGATGTACAAAGTTCTCATATGCGCTTAGAATAGAGAAGGTCCGGACTTCCCAGTTATATGGCACATCTCCCAGGTGTGGAACTCAGATAGATTTCCGACGCATTTCGACCCACACACGGGTCTTTTTCAAGGAAGCAGTAGTATTATCTGACCACTTTGGGAGAGCCTATTTGCCAGGACCTGGGAGATGTGCCATATAACTGGGAAGTCTAAGTGAAGAATATCCACATACTTTATTATAGTCTTTTTTGTTGGTGTATGCTGAATAAGATGATAGTGTTCTTAGATTGAGTATACAGGAAAATGCTAGAACATGTATATGAAGCAGATGAATCAGATATTAAATACATTCCAGGGTTTCCCTCTGAATGCACTAATCCAGCAACTGATTAGCAGTTCTGAGATGAACTCTGTGCATATTAAAATGAGCAGGCAGAATATTCAGGTGAAGCTGGGAGTATTAGTCAGGAAGGGGGATTATGTAGCATGGAAGGCTTTGCAAGCAAGGAGCCCAGCAATCTAAGGACTGTAGCTCACTAAGAACTATCGTTTTTCTATGAACAGAAGTCAGGAATAGTGACTAAGCTCTGGCACTCACTTAATCTTCAGAGAAGACTTAAATAGCAGTTGTTGGTCACTGATTGGCTGCCAGAGTCAGCTGAGACAAGGAGCACTCTGACTAGAATAAATATTAGGAAAATCCTTAATTATTTTGAAAACATCTTTTCCAATTAGTCCCTGCACACTTAAATTGCACATGTACGGTACCACAGCATGTAAGCTAATATCACAATCATTGCTAAACAGACCTAAAAGGGGTAGATGTATGACAAAGTGATAACACTGGAGAAATGAGCCATTGGAGAAGTGTGCCATGGTAACCAGTCAGCCTACAGTAAAGCCCCATACACATAAACGAGTCCCCAACAACACCAATACTGGTTGTGGCAGGCAGGGCTGGACTGGGACCAGAAATCGGCCCTGGCATTTTGAGCACACAGGCCTACCTGCAGCAGGTGGCGTGGCGAAGCTGTGCAGCAAAAAGGGGGCATGGCTTCATGGAAAGGAGGCGTGGCATCACAAAAAAGAGGCATTACACATTATGGAACACACTGTTATGCCTATTACCACACACTGTATCGCCCATTACATATTATGACACACAAGTAATGCCCATATTATGCCCCCAGTAATGCCCCTTACACATAATTCCCCCAAGTAGTGCACCTTAAACATTGCCCCTCCTGTATTATTAATATTAACATCCCTCTGTCCTCTAATTAAAATGTATGCGCCCCTCCCCTTATAATAATACATACATATTTGTAGATGGCAGGAGTCAGGCGATGTCAGTACACAGCAGAGGCAGCACGCTGAGCCCCTAAAGCTGGAGGAGCAGGGAAAAGATGCAGTTCGGGACCACAGAGCCATATGCCTGCCCACCGGCTGCAACTCCATCCTAACAGCAGCAGCTGCTGTCCCCTCCTCTCATACACAACAGAAGGGATCGAGCGGGCGCAGCAATCCCCGGCACCAGCTCCACCCACACGCGCTGCTCAGTCTGCAGCCAATCACTTAATCACAGCAGCCATACACAGAAATCACTATACTGCCTGCCCCGCATCCATCACCTGCAGCACAGCACTGGGCGGATCAAATGCGTGGTGGTCAAGTCATGATGTTATGATGCTATTGCGTCATGACATCAATATGCAAATGACGTGGCCACCCGGCCCTCAGCACAGGAGGTGGTGCTGTGAGTGCTAAATCTTAAACAAATGGCTGCACAAATTAGCCCACAAGGCCAATAGCCCTTCAGAAGTGCCAGATGGCCAGTCCGGCCCTGGCGGCGGGGAACCTGCAGGGTTCCGGTGTCAGCAAGTGTATACACACTTGCCGATGCTGGGGGGAGCAACAGTCATGCTGCAGATTGTCATTAATGAGGGCTCCCTCATTAGTACATGTTCGGATGAGATACAGTGTCATTAAAGACACTTGGGAACGCATATCATTAACTACATGGATTGTACACACTAGACAATACAGTATTGTAAGCAATATTGCTCAGAAAGTGTGTACGGAGCTTTATCGAGTGCATTCTTTAAAATTATACATAGCAGCTGATTGGTTGAAATGGCACACTTCACTCTTTATACATCTACCCCAGTCTCTAAATTCATAAATTTTGTTATATTCGAAACAAGTGAAAAAGCTAAGTAAAGTTAATTCCTATAAGGACATACAGTAGCATTAATGTATAATAACCTTTGTTTTCCTCCTTGAAAGAACTGATTCCATACCTCTTTATAACTGCAGTGTTGTTCTGCATGAAACCAATACTGTATTTGCAAGGTCTAGGGCAAATATAAGAAGCATAGCCATATGGGATGAATATATGATTTTCATAGCTAAAATGTCTGCAATCACAAAAGGGGACAGTGTGACATTGAACGGAGTATACCGAAATGCTAATAATGTGATTGCAAGAGTTTTCTTTGAAACTTCAAACCTAATGGTAAACTACGTTTGGAGTTATAGAGCCGTAGCACCCTAAAATGTAGCAAAATGCTGTTTGCACACTGCTTGTATGATAAAATCTTCAGCAGAAAAAATTGTAGACAATGAGAAACATACCGAAATGGCTGGAACACCAGAACCTGGCCTGTTAGGTAGTATTATGTGATAAAGAATAACCTGAAATGAACTTTAATTTTTTGATGTCATTATCCATTAATCTGTTAAAAGAAGAGGACATTATAATCATACAGGTAATCACATGTAAATGGGACAAGTTATTTAAAACTGTAATTCAGTGATCCTGGTGTGTTGGGCTGTACTGTACAACATAATGTATAGTGTGAACAGAAGAGAGCTGGCAGAGTACCAAATAATTACACAGCCTTTGCATCTTCTGGGCGCTGTGCATGCAGTCAGCGTGATGAAATTGCACTCCAGGCACAGTGGGTTACGAAACCTTATACGTGTAAGTATACAACTGATACAGAAATGTAGTTTAAAATGTATGTACAGTACTACACAAAGAACAGAAATGTCAAGTAGACACAGCTATAGAAAATGAAATTGCTACAAAAGTTCACTATGATAGCTTGGATAAAATGCTACTTATTGTACTTGTCGCTCATCCAAAATGTTCAACTGATATTTTACGGGATACATAAGAATGACCGGTGGCGAGAATATAGATACCAGCATCCCAAAGAAGAGAATCCCTACATGGGTTAGGTAAGTCTATTTACGCTCACCCTACCCTCCTAACCCTCCCTTGCAGCAGCATAACCATATCTCTCCTTCCCCTCCCCACAGCCTCACCCTAAGTCCCCTCACTAGTACCTAAACCTAACTCCCCTTCCCTGGCTTAACCTACATACTCACTGTTGGCTGGTGGTATTCTGGCATTGGCATCTTGATGCTTTCCAATGACTACCCATACTAATATTTAGAGTCCCTACAGTATATTGTTAAATCTTCAAGCAATAAACAAATATTGTAAGTAATTATATTTTCATTTAAAAATTAAAATATTCTAAAATGGAATATTTTAATTAAAGTACAAAATTGTTCATTTGCAATCCTGGAAAAGAATTCTAAATATTCAACTTTAATATTCTGTATATTGATGATACATACGCATTCTGAATTTGGCAAAACTAAATTCGAATAGAAAGTACATTGGGATATCACCTGTGGTTATTTCAGTGGCAGGCAGAGACCTGGAAGTTTGATGATTTCTGATGAGGCAAGGAGTATTTATTGAGGAGAGCACTGTGTACAAAGGCTAGCAGATCCAAAGCCACTAGGGATACACAAACACTGCTAATTACACATGCATCAGCGTGCTCAATGTCCTGAATTAATGAGTCATGAATTGGAGCCCAGGGAGTCACTAAGCTTTCTAATTTGGAGCATCCATCTCTACCAACTTCATTGTCAATAATGAAATAAATCAGACAACTCAAACAGCACTTCTGTAGAAAACATAGAGCTCAACAGAAATAAAACTTGAAAAGTCACTTTAAAATTATACTAATTAAATAGAGCACTTTCATATTAATTTAAAATGGTAGCTACAAACTGTCATCTAATGAGATCACTTCTCCTGGCATTGAACATACAAATTATTCACAGCAGGTCTGAATATCAACAGCATGATGTTATGCTGTTTGCTGAAACTTACCATTGCATGAATTTGTCTTCAATCAACAGGCTCCTACAGATTTTCCCTAAGGAGCTATAAGTGCTGTGCTATGCTGTAGATGGCCTACATATTTTTTTGATCTAGAAGTGCACTGTATGTTACAAAGGTTTAGTAAACAAGTGACAATTGATACAATAATATACATGCATTTACACACAATGATAATATAATCTAAATCAAGACAACATACAGCATGGAGCAAATGTACTGAATACACATGGTACTACTGAATGGGGTATTAGTTGCAGGACATAATGAACCAATATATGACTGAAGGAGGCAGAAAAGTGAAGCAACAACACATGTTCTGCACACATCACTTGTATGAAATAAAGATACATTGCTTCAAATTATGGGGTATATATGCTAACGTTTGATTTTGGTCAATGTTGACCTTTGACAGCCGAGGAATAAAATTAAGGCCACATTTATTTCTTGTTCCCAATGCACTGTGTGGGTAAGTGTCTAAAGGTAACTGTGCCAATGTAACTTGAACACCTTGAACCCTAAATCAGGCCCTGCTTCCAGGGCTAGAACTCACATTTCCTAACATTTAAATATATAATCTGAAACATTAAATTTCATCTGTTCATAAATGTGTGTTTTTTCCCTGGTTGATCAACATTAATTTATTTATTAACAGTTTCTTATATAGAGCAGCTAATTCCATTGCTCTTTAACTTTGATGAAGATCAATTTTAGTCAATAAAAAAAAACAATAAATTAATATTGATCAAAATCAAGCAGAAATCGACCTTTAGTAAATATACCACTATGTGTGAATTTCATTTCTCAAGATACTGTTTGACTAATCTCCAAAGCAAGAATATTAACTTTCTGATAGGATATCTAAAAAAAAAAAAGCCTTCGTAAGTTACATCAAGCTTATGTTACATCATTGATGCAACAACATATTATCAGGGGCCACAGAGGTGGGTTTTCATTTCCCAGAAAAAGTCACATGACTGCAGGACAAGAGATCACAGAACCAACATGATGTGTTTCATTAACCTGCGGCTGCCTTGAGAAAACCTGCTATTGTACATACCTGTGGTAAATGTGCCGCACTCACTCTGCAGCATCAAATAGGAAGAGGACTAGTAAGGAGGGTGACTTGAATTCTATGATTGTCACATGCTGTGTACACAGTGTTATGTCATGTTTATTAGCATTGCAACCTTTCTGCAAATTTAGATTTTCCACATGTTAAAATGAATGTGTAATACATTCTTAACCCAAACAAAATCTACATGCGCTATGATCTGTTATGCCACAGACAACTGTAAACAGATATTGACGTATAGAAAATGGTTCAAAAACCTACACGTTCTCCTTTTGGTCCTCTGTCACCTGGGCGCCCTGAATTTCCCTAAGAAACAGAAAGAGCAAAATGTGAAAAATATTTTGGAAAAGTAAAAAAAAAAAAAAAATTTGAAGTCTGTAACAGAAATGTTATTGTTTGTTCACTGAAGTTATTACAAGCAATGAAATTAAACATGACTCACCGGTGAACCTGGTAATCCATCATTCCCGTTTCTTCCCTAGAAATGATATATGGAATTTTAGTTGTTGAATTGCATTGCATAGCTGCACATGAGTTTTAGATCATCAGTTCTCCTTCCTCATCAAGCTTTGAAGAAGTGCACACTGTGTACCCAGTAAGGGTGATTATAGTGGATATTTATCAAAGTCTTGAAGCTGCAACACTGATAGAACCAAGCTCAACAAACAACATAAAACATACCAATTTTTTTTCCGTTTGTGCTAAAGTAATAATTCAATATATTTTACTTTATTTAGCCAGGAGAAGAGCATGCAGGCTTTCAAGTTAGAAATTGCAGCATAACCAATGGATTTAATTGGATTTAACATAATTACTATACACTAATGCAATGTTTGCAGAAACAAACTAATTTATACTGGACACATAGAGTATATAAAAACATTTTAATTTAGTTGATAAAGGAGAGAGGGGGTCATATACAGTATGTGTTAAAGTTATATAGAATTTGGGTACTGCTTTCCTAGCACGGCGCCCGTCTCATTGATTGTATGCCTTAAGTTTAAGGTACTTAAGCCATACAATGAACGCGATGGACCCGATTTTTTAATCTCATGGATCTTATACATCCATAAGATGCATGAGATCCATGAGATCCATGGATTTGATTTTATATAGTGTGGCGAGCGCAGCGAGCCACCGAGGCCGAAGCGTGGCGAGCGCAGCGAGCCCCGCGAGGGGACGCGGACTACTTTACATGTATTCTGCGTCCCCTCGCCACGCTTCGGGCTCGGTGGCTCGCTGCGCTCGCCACACTATATAATATCAACTCCACGCCGACGTGGATAGTGGGGGTATGAAAGGGTCGGAGGACGCGTACTGCCGCCCCTCGCAGGCTCCCTGCGCTCGCCATGCTTCGGGTTGGCGTCGATAGTGGGGTGGCGTTAACAATGGGGGGGCCATTTCACCCATGAGGGGGGGTTAGCAATTAAAATTGGGGTTTGGGGGCCTTTTTACATTGATTCCAATGTAAAAATCTAGTCGATTGCGTCGATTGCATCATCTCATGCATCTTATGCCGCACAAACACATAAGATGCATGAGATGCTTGTAATGCAAAAATCTCGTCAATCTCGTCGACCGCGTCGATTGCATCATCTCATGCATCTTATGCCGCACAAACACATAAGATGCTTGAGATGCTTGCAATGCAAAAATCTCGTCAATCTCGTCGATCGCGTCGATTGCATCATCTCATGCATCTTATGCCGCACAAACACATAAGATGCATGAGATGCTTGAGATATCAGCCCCACACATACAATCTAGATCGTAGGCGCTGTGCTAGGAAAGCAGTACCAGAATTTGAGATTGCTACAGTAATGCAGTAAGCAGCTTATTTCTGGATACAAATACATTTTCATGTGTGGGATAAGATATTCTAATAAGCTTCCCATGGTGTACTTGTGCTTATATCTCCATTTTAAATATATGAAAATCTAAATTTGAACTTAAAGTAGCCACTGACGGCTATTCATTGTGTAAGACATAAAGTAGATTCCAATGATTTCCATAATATCAATAAAACAAAGCATTGTTTTCAGGAATTGGTCCATGACTAACACTACACAATAATTTGAAGGCCATTTTTACTTTTTTCTAATGTGTATTTGCAGCTCAAAGATGAACATGAATGAGAAAATGTATATACGGTCCAATGTATATATGTGACTGAAAAATGGATATGTTTGTTTATAACAAATGCTCTGTGGCTTTTTTGTTTTTGTATTGGACTAACTTTTAATATACAGTAAATGGGATGAGATGAAAATCTTACTACTGGTTTTAGCATCCATGTCTAATATACAGCAGGACCATTTTACCTATTTGTCTGTCTGTTATTACCCTTGTTTTATTACTATCGTTCACTTGTAAAGTGCAACAGAATATGCTGGTGCTATATATATATAAACTGTTAAGAAATAAAAAAATAAAGCATATACCAATGCAATATTTAACCCTAATCAGTATAATACAGAAAACAATATCCAAAAATTCAGGTGATACCGGGTGTGGTGACACCCGATGTGTACTCAGCCAGAAAAGGGCATGGCATAATTTAAAGAGTGACGGGACGATTGGATCATCGTCCTGTCACTCTGTCCAGCATCTATAGAGATGGGGCAGTGTGTGTTGCCAGCTCTTTGTCTGTGACAAGAGCCAAGTGCTGCAGGATACTATCACACTGCAGCACTAAGCTCCTGTCATTGCAGTAGAGGTGGAACTTTTGTGTCACACCCTCCATAGTTGACACTCGGGTATAGGCCGCACCCTCCGCAACCACCACAAATTCTGCTTCTTTTTGATCGCTGGCCATACGTAAGTTGATTGACAAAAATATGGCATTTAGGAGTGGTAATCATCCATTTTCTAGGAGTGTGAGGAAAAATGCAGGCATGCCCAGGTGTTTGAGGGGAGGGTGTGTCTGACTGGTTCTATTGCAGCTGCTGAGTAGGTTCGGGGCTATGTACAGACTGCACACAATGGAAAAATAATTAAATGGTGAGCTATTCACCGATCCAGCTAATATTTGCAAGCCATTCTAAGCAATTCCAGAGGCTTGCACGGGGCATGATTTCACTGTGGCTGGGTGGCCATTACCTGATCGCAGGACTCTGCTATTTAGCAGAGCAACAATCATGTCTGGAAACCACCCCCACAGTCGATACACAGTTACAAATCACAAAGTCATTACGTACTAGGTAAGAATACAACTGTACTGATTGTCATGTGGATAAACTTGCAACATTTGCAACATATTGTCTACATAAGTCTACTGTATATTGAGATCTGATTTGCACATTCATTAGGTCAACATGGTCAAAGGGTGCTTCAGGTGCTCCGGGCACAGTGCCTCGCTGGGCTCGGCACACTATTATATTCTCCCTCTACACCCACTCTGATGGTAAAGTATGAACAAGTCGCTTTTTTTTTTTTTAAATCCCAAAAAACTCACAACAACCTTTTGCCTGTCAAACTAACGACCGCATACCTTTCCCAAAGTACCCCTTTATCAATGCACTCTCTAATGGTTAGTCAAACCTCTGTGGTGGGTGGCCATGCCTAAGCATGGGCCCCTACCACTGCATGCCCCTGGTGGGTGCTTCATTCCCCAATAGGACACTGTACCTGTGTTATGCAATGTTCATCACCTCCCAGACAGAATAAGCTTCCAGCAATATTGCATGATTTAAGTCATAATTAAACTTGTTTGTAGTCCATGTATTCCAGGTGCTGGGGTGGCAGATGCACAGCATGTGTGGCACAGTATATTTTTATGTTGTATGACAATTACAGATGGAAATACCGCCATTATAGATCAAGAAGTGTTTAATATTAAACTATGAGGAGTCTGTTTGAGTATAAGTAGCATTCATGTCAAGTGTGAGCCCAGGCCTAATAAGATTGACTTAATGCTACCTTGTACTGTAATGCTGGGAAATTAGAAGAGTTGCTAATAATAAGAGTAGATGACAACAGCTAGAATAATCTTGCCCTTGTGCAAATTATTTGAAACAAGAGGCGATATTTTGTTTTTAATACATAATCTCTTTCCATCTTCCAAAAAATAATAATTTGACTTCTGAATTTATTTTATGGATGCTTTTGGACAGTTGTTTTAACTCTTTACTATATTTAGTATGTTCACTGTGTGAAAGGGGGAAGTAGTGCTGTTTGCGCGGGATGGGGTCATTTGGTCTACAGCATGATGGTCGACAGTCATTAGGTCGACACCATTCGGTCATAGGAACAGGTCAACATGGTTCTAGGTCGAAAGGTCATTAGTTAGACAGGTCGTTAGTTCAACAGGTCATTAGTTCGACATTGTCTAGGTCAACAGTCAAAAGGTCGACATGGGGGTTTTCACTGTTTTTTTGAGCCAACATGTGCCGTCAGGCAGTAATATATGCCCTACCATCCACTAGGGCGTGGTGGGAGAATAAAATAGTGTGTCGAGCGTAGCGAGGCACCATGCCTGACGCATTGTGAGCGCAGCGAGCGATGCAAGGGGATGTGGTGCACTTTAAATTGTGTCCAGTAGACTGTGTTGACATTCAGGTAAAAAAAATCAGTGGAAAAACCACATGTCGACCTTTTCACTGTCGACCTAAACATTGTCGAACTAATGACCTGTCAAACTAACGACCTGTCGAACTAATGACCTTTCGACCTACAAACATGTCAACCTTTTCCTATGTCGACCTAGACCAATGTCGACCTTTTCCCATGTCGACCTAATGGTGTCGACCTAATGACTGTCGCCCATCATGCTGCAGACCAAATGATCCCAACCTGTTTGCGCATGTACAAATTAATTTAAAAAAGGCCAGTGAAAAAACAGCTGCTCACAAAACTTATGAAACAAAAGCGTTACGAATGGGCTTAGAAAAATAAAAACTGGACCAAGGAACACTGGCGGAGGGTTATCTACAATGTTTTGGGGATGCTTCAGCTCTTATGGTTTTGGAAGTTTGAATCTAGTTGATGGTATGATGAGCTTAGCTCAGTGCATTGATATTCTTTTAAAGCAAAGTGGTTTCCGAGCTGGAAAAAACATTCCCAGATGGATCAGGCATCTTCCAACAGAATCCATGCCACACATCCAAAATGGTCAAGAATTTCATGGCTGGGAAGAAAATAAAGGTACTAGGCTGGCCTAGGAACTCACCAGACATGAATCCCATTGAAAATCTGTGGTCTATATTCAAGAATTGCCTTAGAGGAAAGGAATGAATGACGAAAGTGAAGCTGACTGAAGCACTGATTCAAGTGTGGTACCATGACCCTAAAATCACCAAAGACTATTCCAAGTTGGTGGATTCTATGCCAAACCATGAAAAAATGCTTTTGAAAAACAAAGGAGGTCATACAAACTACTAAAATGTTGTTTGAAATAAAATCTAAGGTGTAGATCAAAAATAAAGTACATTTTCATTGCTTGTTTGAATTAATTTGCACATGGATGTATATAAAAATGGATGCATGTGTGTGTATATATGTTTCAGGTTAACTCTGGAATGCCCAAAGAAATTTACACCAATCTTGGTACAGATATGACTTACACTCTGGAAAAATATACTGTGGGGTAAGACACCCCTATCACCCCCATGGGGGTCCCAAGGGCCCAAAAAGGGGTCCGACCACTACAAGGACATTTCTTCATCCAGAACTTTTAGTCAATCTCCCCCAATCAAGCAGCAATATTTCACTAACTCTCCCTTGTCCCATGTGCTCTGTCTTCTCCATCCTGAGCCTGATGCTCTTTCTATTAATTATTTTTCCTTTCTTTCCTAACACTCCCTATGTTTTTGCCTTATTACTCTCTTTCTCCTCTCCCATTTTTCTCTCTCTTATCACCCATTGCTGCTGTTCTCACTCTCACACAGTCAGCCAATCATCAGATCCTGTAGATAAGCCTCGTCCAATAAGATCAAGTTCAAAATGCAATCTCATTGACCACTGCTACAGACTATGCGGCTGCTTTATTGTAAGTCTGCTGAACAACTGCAGTTTCTTCCTATACAGGAACATGATTGACAGTCCTGTATGCAGCTTCAGGTGCAGCACTGATGTATGCATTGATGAATCTATGCTGCCTGGAACACACACCCCCATCAATTTTCTTCTGACCCACCCCACTCCTCCATCCAGCTCCATATCTTCTCTGGCCTGTCCAACTCCTCTGTCCATTTCCATGTTTACACTGGAATGCCCCATTCCTATTATGACCCATTGGCTCCACTACTCCCCCCCCATTCATTGTCAGTGGCCAGTAGATGCACATATCTGCAAAGTACAGTGCAGTGCTACCAATGGTTAGGAGAGCATAGACAGGGTTAGTAAATGTGCCATTCAAGTTGCAATTGCCTATATTTAACAAAGGGCAACTTACCATAAAATGACCTGTAACATGCCATAAGAAAACCTGTCTGATATCAACTCACTATACCAAAGCTTGCAATAGATAGCTGGAAATGTGCCAGAAAGGTTGCAAACAATAGAGATGCCTCTAATTGGGGATAAAGCTGTTAAAGGTAAAGGGTGAGATTTAATAGGATGAGAGATTCAGAAAGTGAGAGATTTATTGAGAAATCTCCAGTTTTTTTAAAGCGGCAATCATTTACACTGCAAGATCAAACTGGTTTTGCAGTGTAAATGATTGCCGCTTTAAAAAAACTGGAGATTTCTCACCAAATCTCTCACTTTCTGAATCTCTCATCCTATTAAATCTCACCCCATGTCTTTTAAATGAATGAGTGCACCCCATAACATTGTACGATTAAGCTGCAGAGCCTTTTTTTAACCAAGCTTTGCAAACTGGAGGTGTCATCAGTTGTGATACATGTAGGGCTATTTTTGTGCAGGCTCCAGCAGGAACTGAGGCCCTTATTCTAGTTCACTCTTTCAGACAAAATATTTCTTAGATGGACAAAATGCAGTGCACATGGTTTTGTCCATCTAAGAAATATTTTGTCAGAAAGAGTGATCTAGAATAAGGGCCTCAGTTCCTGCTGGAGCCTGCACAGAAATAGCCCTGGATAAACGTGTAGTGACCGACACAGTATGAGGATTATGGGATCAATTCAATCAGTACATCATGTCTCCAAAAATCGCATTGCAGTGGGCAGAAAGATCAAGCTTTTTAAAAGATCAGCGATCTAATCCCACCCCTACATTACCCTTTGTTTCCAGTGCTCAGTAGTAGCTCCATTATTGCCACCACAGTATTCCCACAGGGAAAAAGCCACTCCAATATCCTTAGTCAAAATATGGATAGATTGTGTAAGTTCCGAGGTAAAACACTTGGGAACAATGGTAAGAGAACATAACATTTTGTAAAGCGTGTTAGACACATTTTACATTGGAATGTTTAATGGTTTTGGGTAACAAATCTAAGCTATTTTCATTATATAACAGAATAATGGTTTTATGCCCGTAAACAGGCACTAGATGGTAGTATTGGATATATGAATAAAATGATTCTCCAATTTTAAAGCTACGAAAGCCTGTAAAAAAGCTAGTACACCATGGAATCAAAGTTCATTACAACTTTCTCCTATTAAATCATCAATTGATACGGTTGTGGGCTAAATAAGAAATGTAAGGTCCCTGAGTTTTATAGCTTTCAGTACTTAAGTGGCAGAGATCTCACTGCACCAGTGTAAGCTGCCTGCAATTCTGCTGCTAAATTCAGTATAGATAAAGCTGCCTTAGCTGCTTATCAGCTCAGATAGAAATATCAATGGCACTCACCCAATTACCATTTTACTGTACCCTCTAGCAATCAACACTGAAATGATGTGAAATAGACCAATACATTGCATTTAATATTTAAAGGTCTGATCCATAAATATAAGGAACATAAGGTGACCCGCATATACAATCATTTACACTACATGAGACTTAACATAAATGATTAGTCAGTAAAACTATTTCGTTTTTTCAAAAAGTAAAAACCTGTTGAATCAAAAAAGGCTTCAAGCTGAATATTTTCCATTATTCATTTTATGGCCTTTATTCAAATCTGGTCGCAGTACAAATTTTTTTCTCAAAATGGGCAAAACCATGTGCACTGCAGGTGGGGCAGATGTAACATGTGCAGAGATAGTTAGATTTGGGTGGGGTGTGTTGAAACTGAAATCTAAATTTCAGTATAAAAATAATGCAGCCAGTATTTACCCTGCACAGAAACTAAATAACTCACACAAGTCTAACTCTCTCTATACATGTTACATCTGCCCCACCTGCAGTGCACATGGTTTTGCCCATTTTGAAAACAGATTTGTACTGCAATCAGATCTGAATAAGGGCCTATAAAACATGTGGCATAAACAAATGATACATATTGGTTTGAGTAAAGTGATTTATTGAAGAAATGGTTAAAGCAAATGCCTTACTCTGTGCTGTCACCAATTAACATATTCTTATGTATCAATAGCATTATATTGGCACAATGATGTCAATTACTATGTAAACAATCTAATACTATACAGCCAATGTTGCATTGACGGAAATGATATGTATGTATTAAATGAAATGACCTTTAAACTAGATAAATACAAAGAAGAGGAAAGCATTTCCCAAAGTATGAGTCACCTACGCACCTGATGGACTCTGTCATGTGACTAGGTCATTGAAAATTTCTGCGTATATGCCCAGCACCGCATGTCCCATACTAAATAGGAAATAGGTGATGTAATTTCATTCCCATCTGACAAAATGTCAGATGGGATCAAAAAAGAAGATTAGAGGGAAACAGACTGGGATGCAAGCCAAACGTCTAGTGACGGAGCAGAGAGTACGCATCTCACTTTTAATTGGAAGGCACTAGTCTAGAGGAGGACTGTGTAAATGAATGTCATCTTGGGAGACATCATTTCAAAAAACAATAAGCGGACAATTTATCATCGTGTTGTAGCTGCATAGCTGGTTACATGAAACGAGGAATAAAATCAGGCTGCTGGCTGTTTTGTTTTTGTGCAATTTGCACACCTGCTACCCAGCTGAGAGAGCATGTAGCCTGTGCTGCCTAATTGAAATGTGATATTGATCTGTCCTCGCTGTAATAATGGTTTTCATACTATATCTAAACATGTAGCACACAATTTGTGGCACTCTTGCTTGTTTGTTTTAACAGGAAAACAAATGACCCACATAGACCAGTATGATATGTAATGAAGCAATTCCAGAGCCATTTCCACAGAGGAGCGGATTTCACAAATAAACCAGTGCATTTAAGGGAGTACTGAAAGAAGGCCAGGAAGAAATTGAGGGCAGAAATATATCTGCACAATCTTCTAGATTGCTGTGTTACTGTTATTGAAATGTATATGTAGAATGGCATTAATGCAGAGTATGTTAATTTACATAATTGTTCTGTGTATGGTAGTATTTGCATGGACCGGCCCTTACTGTATTTGGCCTATGTTAGAACACCACTGCTCTACCAGTCCTGCTTATCTAGACAGCGTAAATGTGCATAGGAACACTCTTATACGCCTATGGACACTTAACACTGCCTAGAGATGGGGAGGGAAGAAGTGTTCTAGCATAGGCTGAGTCACATATCACATGAATCTTTTAATTAGGACAGAAAAAGTGTGTCTAAGGTGCGGTGCACCATAAGAAGTACAATTACACGTAAGAAGTAACTTTTATTATTGATTATTTAAAACTAGCAAAATATATTTAAAAAACATACAAACATAGACTAACAAGTGAAAAATTTGCGTGTTAAAACAGCACGTGTGGGGATGCCGTGTGTGTAATAAATGTCTCTGGTGTACTTGTTGATAATCAGCATCTGCTATATGCTTGCGAGGTCTCTAAAGCCAAAGAGAGAATCCTGTTTAGGTTATACTATAATTGCCCCTAATAGGATTCAGGTTAGTGACTATCCTTCTTGGGTTTTCACATTCATATGCTGGTAACAGTGTTATGTTTAATTGTTTTAAAATAAAACAATGTTGCAAAGTTGCAATGGCTGGACACACTGTGTTGATTGATATCCTGTAGTGGGCACAAAGCAGATTATTACTGCAAATATAGTTGGTCGTGCACTTCTGGATAAGGGAGTGTGTCTGGGTATAACACTTTTAATAAACAGGATAAGACTTTGGTCTTAAATCATTAAATCATGGAGCGTATTGTATCATATCAAACAGGCAGTTACTGCACTTGCCTATAGTTCTGGCTATTGCTGCAGATTTAAATTAAATAAACAGATAGAGGACATATAGTATTGCATTTGTGTGGTGCGGCCGCAACCACTTATCATATGTGTGCAGCAATCACAGAAATGACAGAGACAGACCGAGCGGTGTTAGTTAGGTGCCGATATAAGCTAAGATTCTCAGCGTGAGTCATGAACACCGCTCCGGAGCATGCAATTAGATTAGTACATTACAGCGCTTATAAGAGCTCAATACAATTCAGTGCTGGTTTAATTCCAATTTCTAGGACACACACCATTCTTTTTTGCTTCCCGCTTCCTCAAGTTGCTCTGTGGAAGTGGGGAGCGAAACGCGTGCGCTGGCAGCACCAGCCGTATGGCCATGGGAACGTCAGGGCGAATTTATGCACAAAATTTTTTGTTTCCCCCTAACATGTCACTACTTGTTTCATGTTGGGGCCTCTTGACTGCCAATGCAGCACAACCTCACCCCCCCTCAACCACCACAATTTACTGTCCATTGCTCCCTCCGCCATCACAAATTACAAAATAAATGTAAAAAAAGTTGTAATCACAAAATGTACAGGCTCAGGAGAAAATGGCCCAGTCAGTGGGTAAAGGGGGGCAAACTTTTTTTAGTGTATAAGTGAAAGGAGAAAAACAAAAAAGTGTAGTAATAAGACTAACGACAGATAGTGGAAGTCTTCTTGAGGAGGACAATGTAATAGCAGATCATAATTATAATGAGGGAGAAACAAGTATATTTAAAGAGGAGAAAGTCCTAACAGAACTCTAAAAATTTAAAGTGGATAAATCAATGGAGCCAGATGGGTACATCCAAGAATTCTAAAAGAGCTCAAAGGGGAGCTGGTAAAACCATTAACAGAATTATTCAACCAGTCACTAGCTACTGGAGTAATCCCAGAGGACTGGAAAACAGCGAATGTAGTCCCACTGCACAAAAGTGGAAACAAGAAAGAGGTAAGCAACTATCGAGCAGTAAGCCTTACATCAGTAGTAGGGAAATTGATGGAAACACTCTTAAAACAAAGAGTTGTAGAATATCTCAAAACCAGCAACTTACAAGATCCAAAACAGCATGGGTTTACTGGGGGAAGATCATGTCAAATAAATCTTATTGACTTTTTTGACTGGGTGACTAAAGTAATAAATCAAGGGGGGTGGGGGGGCGCTATTATGTAGCTTATCTAGACTTTAGTAAGTCTTTTGACACTGTCCCACATCACAGACTGTTAAATAAACTTGAAATGTTGGGTTTGGATTCTAAGATGGTTGAATGGTTAAGATCTTGGTTGCAGGACAGAAAACAGAGAGTTGTAGTAAGTACAGTCAAAGGAGGGAACGGTTACAAGTGGAGTACCCCAGGCATCTGTACTTGGACCAGTGCTTTGTAATATCTTTTTTGGTGATATTTCAAATGGAATTGAGGGTAAAATGTGCCTTTTTTGCAGGTGACATAAATGTATGCAACACGGTAGACACACCAGGAGGGGTAAACCAAATGAATGATGATCTAGGTAGATAAGCGGAATGGTCAAGAGCATGGCAACTACAGTTTAATGGATAAAACTGCAAAATGATGCACTTAGGTCTCAAAAATCCAAAGACTAAATATAGTATAAATGCCACTATAATGGAAACTACTGACAAAGAGACGGATCTAGGTGTCACTATTTCAGGGGACTTAAAGGCAGGTAGGCAATGTAACAAAGCAATGATGGAGGCAAGTCAGATGCTTGGTTACATAGGGAGAGGTATCAGCAGTAGAAAGAAAGATGTAATAATGCCACTGTATAGTTAATTGGCACAACCTCATCTAGAGTACTGTGTTCAGTTCTGCAGGCCATATCTGCAGAAGGATATAAATACATTAGAGACTGTACACAGAAGGGCAACTAAAATGATGCATGGCCTACATCACAAAACGTACCAGGAAAGACTAAAAGACATTAATATGTACAGTTTAGAGCAGAGAAGGAAAAGGGGGGACATGATAGAAATTTTCAAATATATCAAGGGTTTTAATAAGGTTCAGGTGGGAGACATTATTCACAGGAATAGGAGCAGCAGAACAAGAGGACATGCAGTGAAACTAGAGGGAGGAAGATTCAGGGGAAGTTTGAGGAAAAATTACACAGAAATGGTAGTGGATAAGTGGAATAGCCTCCCATCAGAGGTGGTAGAGGCAAATACAGTACAGCTATTTAAACATGCTTGGGATAGGCATATTGATATCCTTACACAAAAGTAAGAATCAAATAGGGTTTGAGGTAACACATTTAAAAAGGGGCAGACTAGATGGGCCAAGTGATTCTTATCTGCTGTCAAATTCTATGTTTCTATGTAAAATCAAAACAAAAAAATCATCTGGCCTCATCAGGCTTCCCCAGCAAGTGTCGCCTCTGGTTAGTGGGATATCCGCCACTGGTGACTGGAACCCTGAAGAGGGTGTTTTAAGACTGGTGGGGGCCTATGTAAAGATATCTGTGGCACCCTCCCCCTGAAACAAAATACTACTGTAACAGAGACTCTAGCAGGGCCGTCTTAACCATTGGGCTTGATGGGCACTTGCCCAAGGGCCCCATAGTCCTTGAGGCCTAATGCCCAAGCCTTCCACCCCGGCCCATCCGCTCTATCAGTGTAACTGTCCACCGTGCCCGCCATGCCTCCCCCTCTCCTCTCTGATGTGTCAGGGCCCGACGTCACTATCTAGTGACCAGACCAGTCCCGGCGCGAATGCTGCTGTGAATTGTGTGGGAGACGGAGAGAGACCCAGGCCCCAGCAACAGACCTGGAGTTGACGTCACTACCTAGTAACCTGACCAGCCCCAGCATGAGTGCTGCAGCCGTAGATGTGTGGGAGACCCAGGCTCCCGGAAAGCAGACTGGTGCACTGACACAGATACACTGGGGAGGGTTGGATAGGGCAGCCTGAACTTGACGATTGAGGGGAGTTGAGAGAGGAGGACATGATTAGGAGGAAAAAGTAATGCAGGTTTCCCCTCCTCTCTCCTCTTTTTCTTCCCCCCTCTTTCTCTCTCTCTCTCCTTTTTCTGGGGCTAGTTACGCCCCTGCTAGTAATGTAGTGGCAGGTATAGTATTATATATATTAGGCAGGGCCCCCACTGCACTGCTTTGCCCAGGGACCCGTAATGCTGTTAATGTGGCCCTGGACTCTGGCACTAATACGAAATATAAAAATTTAAAGGATATTGGTCTTCAATTATTTGAAAGCAGTGTATTTATTATTTATTTACAGTTCATTTTATAGCGCAGCATATTCCGTTGCACTTTACAACTGGAACGAACAGTGAAAAAAGCAAATTGGGTAGTAACAGACTGGCATAGAGGTAGGAGGGCCCTTCTCTCAAGCTTACAATCTATATGGATAATAAGAGGGGTAAATAAGGATAGGAATTGTGTTTTACTTTTCCAATGTTAAAAATAAAATATGCTTTTTTAAAATTTGTTGGGTATGCTGACACTTTTGTTCGGTATGCTGACAATTATTTTTATCATGTTTATTAAAACAGTACCCACTCATGTTAATACAGATCCCAGTACAGAATAACAGGGTTTTCTGACTATTTATAGAACATTTAGTTAATATAAACATTAATCACTTGCAGCTTATATTTCGCATGAACATTATTATGAATATACTGTATAAAGAGCTATATAAGTATTATCATTAAAAATCATAAACATGTTTTCTCGTGAAATGAAGTTTCAATATAAACTATCTGAAACATAATGATTTGGTATAAAATATGACTCAGGCTAAGGTTTCTGTGACAAGAGGATCATTTGAAGACGTTGGTGTATGTGGGTGGGAAATATGTCCACAATGTTAATGTTATACTTCATCCCAATTTCTTTAGAAACTAAAATGTTTTTTTTTAGTTTTACAAATGAGTCACTTAAGAAACAAAGTCAGAGTTGGATAAAACTGTTTTGAGAAGCATTATGTGTAGTTTTCCTTGAATTCAAGTTGAATGTTATCTTAAGTTTATTAGTAAAAAGACAAGTCTATGGGGGCTATGCAATAGGTTCCAAAATTACCTAAATTTAAATTGGCAACCAGAAAATAGGCAAAACTAGCTTTATATCTGTTTGCTGCTATCAATTTGTCAGTGAACTAGCCCAAATCACACGGGTTTCATAAGCTTGTAACCTCTTATATTTTATTTGATTTATATCACATTAAAATGTAAATCATATTATTGAACAATGTACTGTAATATGCTGTATGAATGTGGTAATCATAACATAATATTTAAAACAAAAATGCCTCATATGAATTACAGAAAAATACAACCAAATTCAAGCTAAATATATATACAAATTATTTTGTAATGACATCAATTAAACATAATATAGTGGTTCACAATCTTTTTTGAATCACGGTGAGCATCAACATTTTATTCACAGCACCCTTAGGTCAAAAGTTTCTCATTGAGAAAATCAGAACAAGATATTAAAATCAGTAAATTGTGTTTATAGCTCATCCTTAGTGTCAGCTTTGTGGTAATGGTCAGGACTCACTTCTATTTGTCTACAATTTGCCTATTACACTTGTCATAAATAATTTGAATTGGTCATGGACCCCTAATGCAGGGCACCATTGCAAGTCCCCCAAGGCACCCCTGAGTGCCACAGTCCACAGTTTGGGAACCACTAATGCAATATTTTTTCTAAACATGAAATAATAGATTAATTGTACTTGTGTGAATAAAGAAATGTATTGGATGGTTGCTTACCGGTTTTCCTTGAGGACCTTCAGGTCCAGGAAAGCCAATATCTCCTACTGGTCCTCGCTCGCCCTAAAGTTAAATGATAAAAAATATTATTATTAGCTGTATCTGTCTATAAACACATAATGCACATTTCAAGTAGACTAGTATTTTGGACACCTCACATGCTGGGTCACTACAATACAATGCTGAATGGGGATAGTATAGGACTGTTCTCTTATGTCAGCACCTGTGGCTGGGGAGGAGAGGGGACTGTCTTGTCCTAATGGTAGTGTTCATTCTTTCACCTGCCATCTTTGAAAACCCATGCAAACCAGACCTGTGCTAGAAACACCACAGCAGACAGCGACACCCAAGGAAGGGAAGAGGAACTGCATGGGTTTTCAAAGATAGCGGGTGCTAGAATGAACACTGTAACAGTGCTGGGGGAGAAAACCAAAGTGACACAATCAGAGTTATGTTGATTCTTGAGTTGGGTGCAAAATAATATATTCTGCTGAATGACAAGACAGCTATAGGATGTTTTTGGACAATGCTGGTATCAAATGTGATCTCAAAAGAATCTAGTGTTTGATTACAATTGATTGAATAATTATGTGGGATGTTGACCACTACTTGTTTGTGAGTGCAGTGATCTACCAGTTGCATAACATACCACATTGCTTCTAGGGGAGACTGGTATGATTGATCTCTTTGGTTCCAAGGTTAATAATGTAAAATTGACATATACTTATTGATAATTTATATACCTATCTCCAGTTATATTAGAATGTTTCTCTGGAATGTGTGTAACATGTATTTTTTATTTTTCTTTTAATTGGTTTCTCTTGGCCACAATATTCTTCAGTTATCATCTCAGCAGACAAATAAGGTGTTTTAGAACATTGGGCCTTATTCTAGTTCACTCTTTCTGACAAAATACTTCTTAGATGGACAAAACCATGTGCTCTGCAGGGGGGCAAATGTAAAATGTGCAGATATATTTAGATTTGTTTCTGTGCAGGGTAAATACTGTCTGCTTTCTTTTTCCATTGCAATATAGATCTCAATTTGAAGTAAAACCCCACCCAAATCTAATTCTCTCTGCACAAGTAACATCTTCCCCATCTGCAGTGCACATGGTTTTGTCCATCTAAGAAGGAATTTGTCAGAAAGAGTGAACTAGAATAAGGCCCATTGTGACAGAACTTCAGATTTCGTTACACCATCTGGAACATCAGCTATGAATTAAACCATGGACAGACTGACATGCATGAGATGTTTCTTTTTAATAATGGTTAATATATAGTGCACATTGTATTTTGTTGCACTTCATTTTCCTTTTCCAAATATGTTGACTTGATGAGTGAAATGGACAGAGTAGATGAGATGTGTTCTTTATATGTAGTCAACATTCCTTCAAAGGATTAACTTAGTTATGTAGTAAGTGTAAGTATAGTTTCCTTCCCCTGCTTTTAACAGGAATGTCATACATTTTTCAGAAACGTGCAGATTAACGGGCTGATGTACAGTTGAACATAAGTTAGTCATATTGCTTCTGCATTGTGTCCATAGAAAAATTGTGCATATTTACTTACAGTATATGCAGAGATATACATATCTCTGTGGATGGACAGCTCCTATCTGTACGCTTGTTTTCATGGCCATCACTATTATCAGTGCAGTTATTATACATAACTCTGCAGAGTTCACCATTCCATCAATATTTCTTCTCTGAACTATGCGACCATTCAAGATGACTTGTAGAGATACGAATTCGGCCCCAGCATTTATGCACATGTGCAAACCGGACTGCGAACAGCTTTCCCGCATTACACACCGCGAGGAGGGAGGGCTGGGGGAGGACGGAAACAGACACAGGGCTGGACCAGGGGAACACCTAGCATTTTATGGGTATCCTCACGAAAATGCTGGGTGTTCCCCTGAGAAAGTGCCTGCCAGGGGCGGGCAGCTGACATCACAGGACATCAGCGCCTGCCCCGTCTTCGTCGATTTGCGGAGGAAATAAAAGCCAGTTCAGACTGACCTTTATTTATTTATTGGTCAGCGACCATTAAATGATTTCTCCTGCTAGCAGCCACATGCAGGGCCGGCTCTACCATTAGGCAGCTTTAGGCAGCTGCCTAGGGCACCAGGATCTGGGGGGCGCCAACAAATCAAGGATGTCTATGAGGATCCTTGTTCTTAATGCAGGTGGTGGCTGTGGAACTTCTAAACCTCACCGCCATACTTTCCCTTAAGGCATATTTCCCTACTTTACTATCCCCTCTTTTTGTACTCTGTCGTAGGTGGCAAAGGAGAGAATGCTGGGGCCTTCAGGGAAAGCAGGGGACTGGCCCACCTTCCGTGGGGCTGGGAGGATCACCCAATTTTTGGGAGTCTCCCTGTCATTCCAGAATGTCAGGCAAGTATGCCTTAAAGATTTGGAAAATGGTTTTTGGTGGCAGTGGGGGGTTGAAGTTTTGCCTAGGGTGCCGAGAAGCCTTACACCGGCCCTGGCCACATGCGAAGGGAAGTGTTAGCAAACACATCATCTCGCATGGTACCGAGAGGATTCAGCGGTGGGGGGGCTTCTTTCGGCTGAGCAGCATGAGGCATTTCATGACTCATTAAGCTGCAAATGACCGATGCTTAGCGAACCTTGGTGAATCAGGCCCTATGGCCCTTATTCTGGTTCACTCGCAAAAGCAAATTCTTCTCAAATGGACATAACAATGTGCACTGTAGGGGGGCAGATGTAACATGTGCAGAGAGATTTAGATTTGGGCGAGTTATTTTGTTTCTGTGCAGGGAAAATACTGACTGCTTTATTTTACACTGCAATATAGATATCACTTTGAAGTAAAACCCCACCCAAATCTAATTCTCTCTGCACATGTTACATCTGCCCCACCTGCAGTGAACATGGTTTTGTCCATTTGAGAAGGAATTTGTCTTAGTGAGTGAACCAGAATAAGGGCCAATGTGTGAATGCCCTTTGCAATTCCTGTTCATTTACTAAACAAATCTATATTTTTGACTCACAATAGAGTTACAACCTTTTGCAAATATCTTTATACAAAGAAAATAAATGTTGTTCAAGAAGTTCTTCACAACACTGTTTCAAAAGTTACCACAAAGAAGCTGCAGTTGGTTGATGCATTGCTTTCAACTTTCTGTAAAGGCCATCCAAAACCAGCTCAATGTGATTTAAAACTGGAGACTACTCTGTCTTGTTATTTTATTGAGTGGTAGTTCTGGCATAGCCTGGAAGTAGATTATCTCACTGTAGGAACTCTTAACCAACTAAGTGTGGGCCGGATGTTGCATGGTGTTGTGGTAATCATTTTGATTTATGGTTCCGGATAAATCTCCGATCCAGGATAAGAGTCCCAGGCTATAAGTCTTCCTCATTCATAGTTGACAATTGGGGTCACACATTGAGGGAACCATCCTTTCATCTTATCAATGGATTAAAATAAACCACATCTGATGAACCAGTTTTTAGTAGCTCACTGGTGGTCCTCCGTTGCCTAGGCAAAATGTTTTCCTTATTTTGCCATTTTGGCAATGGCATTCTTTCTGCCATTTGACCTGATAAAACCTGCAATCTTATATTCCCAGTTAAAAACTGAGACTAGCTTACTTTGACCACTGTTAAGCCATGCTTGAAGCTATTGTCCCAAGAGTCACCTATTGTGTAAGCTGTTGACTCTAAGAAACTTGCCTTATGATTTTGCTGTGACATTGCATCTGCCAAACCTCTATTAGGGTTTCCTCCAGCTTCCAAATGCCTTTTGATGGTATGTGAAACTGACACAATGGCTTTCTTTGCAATATCTCTAAAGGAAAGACCTACTGTACATCTCGAAAGGTTATAATGTCTATCTGTATGTCTTACTTTGTCATTGTAATAACAATGTACTACTTTCAAATAATGTCCAATAATGTCAATTTAATGCTTTGTATGTTGTAATAACAGTCGGTTCCAACACTGCTTTTATATCAAATGGTGGTTTGTAAATAATTAATTTAGGGGTTCTTCTTCCTCCACATAAAACACTTTAAAGAAAAAATAGATGATTGGAGCTGAGTTACATATTACACATCTAGTATCTTTAAATGTAGTAATGAATGCTCTTTACATGGTGTTATGGGATGCAATTAGAATCCCGGCGGTCGGAATACCGGCGGTCAAAATCCCGACCGCCGAAATCCTGACACTTTCTCCCTCTATGGGTGTCCACGATACCCATAGAGGGAGAATAAAAGAGTGTGCCGAGCGTAGCGTAGCGATCCACGCCCCCCCCCCCCCTTTGTCGGGATTTCGTCGGTTAGGATTCCGACCGTCGGGATTTAGTACCAATCCCTGTACTATAAAGACCAATTTTCAAGATTATTTCTCAATGGTACCTACCAGGTCTGGGTGACATCCATTAAGGTAACCTTTCATGTAGCTTTTGGCCATTTGATCAAGGTGTGTACATAAACTTACAATGTGAGCCTGCTTGAAAATTGGCCATGTAACAGTTTAACTTTCTTGATATACACATTTCACCTCCTTTTTATACTGTATACAGTACTTGCTTCTGTATTTTATAACTGAAGTTAAATTGTCACAATATATGCAATTACCCAGCAGAATTTTGGATGGTGTCCAATGCTTGACAAGAATGTTATAACAATTCTCTACTATCAAAGACAAAGACTGAAGCAATTCAAGCCTTAGACAATGCTGTTTTACTACAATACGCTGTAGTAAGACCATTTAAGTAGACTGTAGCTTCCTGTTGTCCTTGGTTTGGATTAGTTACACAAATGGAAAGACACCTGCCACTTTTAGCAAATACAGCAGCAGAAAGCAAACATTCTTCAACCATAATTGTATAAATAATACAGTAAATTATGGCAATAAAGCTAGCATCTATGAAATAAATCATTTAGATTAATATTGTAATAATCACAACAATAGTGTACCACAGGCAAGAACCTTTATAACCCATTAAGTGTTTTCACTGGCTAAGCTGCTGGCAAGAGGTGAACAATATATAATTATGTTTTATTTCAATTAAGCTACATTTTATTATGCAGTACCAAGGGAAGATACGATTTTAAAATGTTCCATTTGGAGCCTGTGAAATGCTTTTTGCATGGTGAAAATTGAGTTTTTGAGTTATCTGACTGGAAAAAGGGTTAATTAAGACTTAGCACTTAACATAAACTTTGTGTTTCCAGAATTGCTGTAATAAATAACTACGTATTTGTGCACAGTGTTAATGGTGTAGCCAAGTTCTATTAACATGCAGCACAAGCATAAACATATGGTGTGTATCCCCTGAGCCTCCTCAGTAATTCGGGATGAAATGTGTCTGAATTTCCCTGGGATTCTTAGGTCTCAAATCACCTATACTGTGTACCTCAGGGAAGCACAGCTACCAAATTGAGATCAGCAGTGACAGTTCTTAGAACTTTGAAAAGCCTGTCTTCTCAATTCTCTAGAATCTTCTGTAGCAAACCAAATTTAATATGCATACTTACTGGTTCACCTGGAATTCCTGAAGGACCTGGAGCCCCGTTCCTCCCCTTTAAATAGGAAGAAAGATGTTTTAATGAAACTGTATTATACTACATAACAAACACTGCAGTTGCTCCTCAGGGCTTTTTTTCTTGTGTAGTACAGTTGCATTACTGACTAGAACTCCATTAAGCAGCATGTTATAAAACATTAAGAAAAGTTTGGGAAATCCCCCTACTTATTATAATAACAAGGGAGTGGTTATAAAAGGATTGGGAACTTATTTATTTATTTGTTTCTTTTATGGCGCATACATATTCCGCAGCGGAATATTCTCTTTATAGAGAATATTTGAACATTCACATCAGTCCCTGCCCCAGTGGAGCTCACAATCTATATTCCCTACCACCTGTACATGCACACACACAGACATTCTAGGTTTAATTTTTTGTTGGAAGCCAACTGACCTACCAGTATATTTTTGGATTGTAAGAGGAAATTGGAGTACCTGGAGGAAACACACGCAAGCAGGGGAAGTATATACAAACTCCGCACAGTTAGTGTCATGGTGGGAATCAAACCCATGACCTCAGCACTGTGAGGCAGTAATGCTAACCATTACACCATCCGTGCTGCCCACAATGCTGTGGTCCTTAAAGTGGCCTTGAAAATAATTCTGGAAGTAAGACGTATGTAGAATGGATTAGATTTATTTTAGGCAGTGCCTGATAAAATATGAGGGTAATCTAACGGTTATCCTTAGCCACCTTAAGCAAATTCAATTCAACAAGGTCAAATCAACATGGTAGGTGTAGTCACAGTGACTACAGTGGGAGCCTCCCATAGTGAATGTAGCTAGCACATGTAGCTGCAGCATTGTACAGGTGGAAAAAACAAGTACAGTATGTAATCCAGCATCTGAGAGTTCACAGTTGTGTCCAAGTCCCGGCTGTTGGATCGAGCATGGTCACAGTAGCCTGTTGCACTATGAAACAGCCAATAGTTTTACATTTTCCATAGCAGTGTAAAGAAAACAAATAACTTACATTACCTCTGCCTACCATTCTTGTGACAGATAATTAAATACAGTGAGCATCTTAGTCTTAACTCAGTAACAGTCATAAAATACAGAGACCATTCCAGTTACTGCCATATAATACAAAGATCATCCCAGTGACAAGGGGCATTGACAGCTGTGCCAGGCCCAGGTACTGGAATGATGCATGCATGATTGAAGCAGGGAGGTGTAGCCAGCCCCCTCCTTAGGAAATATAAGAAACAACAGTTAATGATTGAATGCACAGGGAGCATTGGCACAAGGTTTGATGGGCACCGGTGGTGGGAAGCGGTGGAGGGTGAGTGCTATAGACTAGTCTCCTTTCTTAGCACATGATATAGAAAGAGAAGGAGCAACTGCTTCTGCTGCTGCCTCTCTGCCCAATGTAGCACACAACAGTGTGTGTGATGAGCTATTGAGAGAGGCTGCTCCAGTCACTACTCTGTTTTTCTGCTCAAAGTGCCAATGTATATAATGGGGGGGCAGCAGGTCCTAGTTTGCTTTTTGCCTCTCAAATAGGTTCATGCCTGGGTAAAGAGTACCCCCTTCCCTCCTCTAAGGGCCAATGGCAATTGACCGTTATACAATACAGAGGGTATCCCAGTAGTAGCCATATCTGCATCCACTGTGGGTAAGTTTCAGGTAACTGCAGAATAGTTCTAATTATATGTTGACTAACATGACATTGATTAGTTCAGTCTAAATTATTAGAGGGTTTATTAAACTAATACTTAAATGCACACAATATTAAGGAGTGCACAGGGTCACATCAGAAATGGAGGTGTGCCACTAGGCATTTGTGACACTTGATCCAACGCATATTATGCACATATGCACTTATGGGACGTTCTTCTAACACTGTCCTGAAAGGTAAGATGTTCCCCAGGGTTCTCTTAGATGGATTGTGTCCCAGCCATACCGGCTCCATATATAACAGCAAAAATACTACTTTACACAGGGCCGGCGCCAACACTAGGCAGCTTTAGGCATTTGCCTAAGGGCGTTGGCTACTGGAGAGTGGTAGTGAGCTGCGGGATACAAGTAAGAAAGCAGCCACCCGTCACCTGAGGAGCAGGATGAAAGCTCCCATCCGAGGAGCAGGAAGAAAGCAGCCTCAGGAAAAGAGCAGGTGAGCCATAGCCGACCCACTGGAGCTGGTTAGCGTCATCGGCAGAGGGGTAGCGCCCCCAAACCCCCTGTGGATCTGGTCAGCTGCAATAAGCGGACGACACCCGTATCCCCCCCTCGAGACACCACCATTGGCTGTTCTACAAGCATCCCTCCCCCTTCCCTCGCCACCTATATTTATCTGCTTCTGCCTGGATTTGTCTCCATTCAATGTTACTGAACTGTGCTGCATTAACCGTGGGTTCTCACATACTGCTGTGCTACCTGGCTGATAAACCAATCCCTTGTTAAGCTATTCATCATGTGGACTGACCTCCACCCCCCACAGCTGACACCAATCAACATAGGTTCTGCCAAAACAGATCTCTGACATTATAACACATGTAGCCATATCGTTCACACACAAACCAGAGATAATAAATGTATTTTATTTTAATTATTCACAATGTTAACATAAATTCTGCCACGTTTCACAATTCAGCAGTCTTTTCCATACATTGAGAAGGTGTGGGGTGCACTAATCAACAGCAGCTGGCACTGGGTTTGTCAAACACTACAAATACAAAGTGAAATAAAAGAAAGTGTGCCAGCGCTGGCTGATCCAATGATAGAACAAGATGGTTCTCAAAAAGTTAAACAATTTATTAACAATATAAAACACAATAAAATAGCTAAAGGTTGTGGAACCACTAATGGTGAATCATAGAACAGAAAGTCAAAATGAAGGAATTAAAATTATATCACAGGGATATTATATCCATGGTGGTTTTTAAAGAGTTTTGAAGCTGACATGTAAGATCATATTACCATCCTGATAGAAGTTGTGTGCAATTTAGATGACCCAAGAGTCCTTTGTGGTTTGCCCTATGGTTTCAAGGGCTCAGGCTTCCCAGATGGACTGGTCACTTGGTCGGCTGGATGGTGTCAACAAGGATGGTGTCGACTGGATGGTGTCAGCAAGGATATTAAACAGCTCAACGCGTTTCCCTGGACAATAGAACTCCGGCTTCCTCAGGAGCTTCATCAGTCGACCAAGTGACCAGTCCATCTCCCATCGACGATGCCCCACCTGGATCCATCATCTATGGGATATATGCTTTATTCCTAACCACATCCAGTGAAGGAAGAAATTGTCCTAGTGGGAAGCCTGAGCCCTTGAAACTATAGGGCAAACCACAAAGGACTCTTGGGTCATCTAAATTGGACACAACTTCTATCAGGATGGTAATATGATCTTACATGTCAGCTTCATAACTCTCTAAAAACCACCATGGATATAATATCCCTGTGATATCATTTTAATTCCTTAATTTTGACTTTCTGTTCTATGATTCACCATTAGTGGTTCCACAACCTTTAGCTATTTTATTGTGTTTTATATTGTTAATAAATTGTTTCACTTTTTGAGAACCATCTTGTTCTATCATTGGATCAGCCAGCGCTGGCACTCTTTCTTTTCTTTTTTTCATACATTGGGCCGGTGCGAGTCCGGCGACTGTGCACGATGCCGGACAAACGCAGATGTTTTTTTTTTATAGGGGAAGTCATTTACAAGGCATGGTTTGGCCTTGCAAATCATTGCCCCTTTAAAAAAATCTTTGAGCACGGCGACTCCCTTTTGTAAAAAAAAGACAGCCATTGCTGGCAGAGTATCACAGGAACTAGCATGCTGAGAGGGAATGTCTGGCACAACTGCAGAAACTACAGAATGTATGAGGACACATCTGTAATTGAATCAGGGTTGCCTACTTTTCAAAAGCAATTTCAGGGAGATTTTAGCTGCTGAGGGGGCATGTCATGTTCCACCTAAAGGGCGTTTCTAGTGACACATTTGACTGTGCCCTGTGACCCCTGACTGTGTCCTGTCCTGTGCCACACTGGCTTTTTACCCTAGGTAATAGGGTAAATTCATCCTCTCCCTCTGCCTTCTCCCCACATATTCATGAAAAGTATTCTGTCTCACCCCTCCACGCTGCTGCAGCTTCATAATTGATCCACTCCCCCTGCCTCATTATATTGTTCATCTCCCCATTGCTTCCCCCCAAAAATTATGAAGCAGAGTTTTAAAGAAGCAGGCAGGTGGAGAGTTCTTATGAAGCCGCGCTGCTGCAGCCGCGTGGATCATGGATGGGGGAGATGGCGGAGTGCAATAAGCAGTGAAGTGTAAGCTGTCAGCAGCGAAAGTCTCACCCGCCGCTCCTGCTCCTCATCGTGCGCTGCCTGCCGCTCAGTAATGGGGCTATTTCTGACTTACTGTGAGTTACTTTATCCCTGCAGTGCAGTCACCTCATCTCTTCTGCTTCACTGCTCCTGTGCTGCCCAGAGAGCCCCACGTTGGCTAACATTTAACAGGACAGTGGGCAGTATTCAATGAGGTTAATTCACCCTGTTTTACAGTGAATTTGTGCTATTTTCGCGTTGGAAGGTGATTTTTTGGGTCAGAAAGCGAAACACCCTATTCAACTTGCACTTCTCGCCGTCTTTCTAAGTGATTTTCGCCATGTGTCACCGTGTAGCAAATCGCCATCTTTTCATTGTGAAGTGGAAAGTGAACTTTTAAAATAAAGTTGTTTTGTTCTGAGAAGGGGCATGCTATTTTTATTCATGTGCTTATAGCACATGAATATATATTTAATTTAAAAAATATATATATTTTTTACACAGAGCAGCCAGCAGGGGGCCGGGAGCCCAGAGCTGCTCATTAGATATTCATATATTCACTGCACCCGATCATTACATATGCACGATCGGGTGCAGTGAATACCTGGTCCCCTGTTGGCTCTCCCGGGGGGCAGCCTGTGCTGCCTGGCTCCTGGGGAGCCCACCTCCCCCCCACATATGTTCTGGGGCAGCCAGGGAGACTTCAATCTCCCTGCCTGCCACCGTCCTCAGGCTCACTGCGGCGTCCGCCGCAGGGGTTCACACTCCCCGTCGGGGGCAGCGAGCCCCTGCGACGTTGAATAGGGGGGACAGCGAGGCTCCGGAACACATCAGGCAGTGGCGAGTGTGCAGCGAATCCTAAACAGGATTCGCTGCACGCCTTCAATATTCTCATTGAATACGGCCCATTGTGCTTACAGAGCCTGCCCCGCCACTTTGTGAATCTCACATGCGCAGTCACAGGGTTCTCGGCTTGAGCTTAAAAATCTGCGAGGATCACCTCTATTCCTGTAAGACCGGGAGTTAGAGTCAATATGCGGGAGACTCCTGCAAAATGCGTGGTGGTAGGCAACCCTGAAAATGCCTATTGGACACATACATGTCTGAACATATTAAAAGCTTTTATCACAATAAATATACACAGAATCCAATATTCCATATATTTCTCTTTTATATCTAGTATGTACTGTACCAGCCTAAAATACCTCTTCTATAACACAGTCACTATGAAATATATAACTCAATATCAGTGCTGATAATGTTGGGTCATAGATGGCAGCACAGTCTCAGGCGAATACTGCCATGCTCCTGATAAATCATCAACCAGAATACTCTAATCCATCACCTGGAACAATACAAGCAGAAAAAATGCTGTAATTTCTGCTACAAGATGTGATGTGAAGACTATAGTGATTAAATTCACTTTTGTTCAGGTAAAGAAAAATGACAAAATCAAATTCAATTACATCTACATAAACTGGACTGGAAAAGAACACTGTGAAATACTGCACCCGATTTCAGCTATTTATTTCTTTGGCTTTTTAAACTGTAACTCTATCCATGCTATTTTTTTCTTTGAGATGTACAAAAAGACTACATAATGAATAAACACACAGCACATATGCTTTCAAGTAGCAGTTGTCACAATACTGAATAATCATAATAGATTGTTGGATGACCCACAATTGACTCTTCAAAGCTTGTCAAAGGCAAAGAACCTATGAACCTCTTTCAGAGAGTCTTCAAAACAGGCTTTATTCCACACTGTTGTCACCTGCTAACGTGGGTTAGGAGCAGACAAAGCTCAGGAAACAACACATTGGGATGGATAGAGTCAAAGATTATACAACCAGAAATACGTTTATGTAATTTGCCAATTCCAGGTAATTAAGAAGGACATGTACACACATCAAATGTGAATATATATATATATATATATATATATATATATATATATATATATACATATGTGTGTGTGTGTGTATTGTTCCTGGTATTGTATTTTATTTCACTGCTCTTTTAGGAAAGGAAACAAACACCAAAGGTTTCTTTGATGCGCTTTTGTCCCCTCAGCCTAAACTTAAAGGCATATTCTCTCAGGAAGACAAAGCTGTTTTGCCTCTTTACACATCAAACAAAAAGAAAACAAATAAACATCTGCGATACTGAGTCAATGACCAAACTTTAATCGAAGCCCGGTGTATAACAGTTCCCCCCAACTGTATAACCTTCAAAACACATGTTAATATTAATTACCCTTTTTAAAGGTTAACAAAAAAATTGTATTTGCCTTCAAAACAATTGCAACTTTAAATCTCATCCCATATACACACCTGGCCAATCTGCTGACCTATCTGACAATTGCTGAGTACATACACACTTACCAATCGTCTGTATGTTGTGATAATAATAATAATAATAATAATAATAATAATTTTTTTGGTACTTATGTAGTATCTGGGCGTCCGATTTAGAAATCGGATCGGATCGCATCGCATCGCATGCGACCAAATCGTATGCGATGCGATGGTCAAGATTTTTCCATAGGATTCAATGTTAAAATGGTCTGAGTCCATTTTAACATAGAATTCAATGGGAAAAAGGGGTCCTTTTCCTTTTCCCACTATCCAAGTGGGCATGGAGTTGGATATAAACCTGTGGCGAGCGTAGCGAGCCACCGAGCCCGAAGCGTGGCGAGCGTAGCGAGCCCCGCGATGGGACACAGAATACTTTTTAAGAAATATGCGTCCCCTCGCGGGGCTCGCTTCGCTCGCCACACTTCGGGCTCGGTGGCTCGCTGCACTCGCCACGCTATATAAAATCAACTCTATGCCCACTTGGATAGTGGGGAAATGAACAGGACCTTCTTAACATTGAATCCTATGCAAAATCGCATCGAATCGCATCGCATCGCATCTGATTGTATGCCTTAAGGTAAGGCATACAATCACAAAATCGGCAGCCCAGATACTACATAAGTACCATTTTTTTTATATAGCACTCTTTCTAGGACTCAAGTTACCACTGCAAGATGTAAGTTTCTGGCGGCATTGTTTTAGTACTCCTCCTCATGTGGTTGGTGTCTGCAGGTGTGAATTGGATCAATATTCCACTAGAGAGAATGCAGATGGGAGCTGCGCCTGGATCTTTGTGTGCCAGGGAAGCTGGTGCAGGTGTTTGCTGGTGACTCTGTTTGTCCAGCAGAAAAATAGCAAAAATAGGTCCGGTCAGAATTCCAGGGTTCAAACGGTGGAGGCAGTGCAAGGCAGTAGGTCTCTGGGGACTCTGGAATTCTGTCCGGACCAGCTCCAAGAACTTTGCTATTTTTCTGCTGGTCAAACAAAGTATTTACTCACCAACAAACACCTGCACCACCTTTCTTGGTGTTGGCACACAAAGATCCAGGTGCTTCTCCCATCTGCATACTCTCTAGTGGAATATTGGTCCAAATTACACCTGCAGACACCAACCACATGAGGAGGAATATTGGAACACTGTCACCATAAACTTACATCTTGTGGTGGTAACTACGGGGGTTATTCTAATTTGCCCGGTCCCCTGTGCGTTTGCACACCTGAGAGTGCCTTAGGTTTGCGTGTATGTTCCAAATAATTGGATGGTCGGTGACCAACCAATTATTTGGCCCCTGCATCCACGGCTGCGAATGGATGTTTAAGCAAAACATCCAGTCGCAGCTGTGCGGGGAACTCGGTGAGCAAGGTGGGGGGGGGGGGGGGCTGTTCGAGCAGCGGGTGTCATTTAAACCACACACAGCATTGCGAAATTCTCAGCTCTGCGCGTTGACTAGAATAAGGTCCTTTATCTCCTTAATTACCGGTAGCTGCTTTGTTAAGGGTATTATAGGAACGGATATCCCAGGCCCTCTTAGACCCAATGGGTTTCCAGTGCATTGACTTTAGTTATGTTGCATTTTAATGTGTTATCTTGGTTTTAAGAAAATTTAAATATGTAAAAGACCAACCAATCTTTATTGGACATTTTATTAGAGCTGCTATACTCTTGTTGTTTTTTTGGTTCTTTCTTAACAGGACTAACTATACTGTCTAAGTAGCTGCTGGTTGAACCACTTGTGACGAGCAGCCCCAGTGCCCTCTCCACCTTAATGGAGGATTGGATACATTTTTGTTCCACCATGCTGAGATGTCATTGGTGGATCCTGCAAGTTTATGCATAGTCAGATGGCCCAATATATATTCAGATACCTATTCACAGACATAGCAGGGATACACACCTGCCGTTGGGTTCACAATAAATTGCCCATTTTTATAAACGGGAAATATGTATGCCAGTGTGTACCCAGCATAAGTCATCAAAATGTTGTGGTACTGGTAAGCATTACTGCCTTGCTAAGGTCTTGTATTAAATTCCCACCACAGCCCTAACAGTGTATGTACAGTATATTCTTCCTGTATTTGTGTTTGCTCCAAATTATACTCATGGGTTTACTGGCTCCTGAAAAATAAATGAACCCTAGTGTGTATGTGTGCATATAATAGGGAATATAGGGATAAATTCAGGTTGGTTTGCATAAGTGATCAAACCCGCATTATGCCCGATGGTGGGTTTCTGTGGGTGCGTATAACAGGTCCTACGTCTGAGTGACAATCAGGTGCTTTTCTGCATCACTGCTGTTTTCTGGGAGCGGCCTTGCCAAGGAATGCGCAATAGTTGCAGATTTTTTGGCATTGTGAGCTGGCCTGTGACTGAAAGCCTGAGTAATGTTAGACTTACTAAGGTAGCAGTCGCAGAGGGACACCATGACTGCAGTTCAATGTGATCACAAATGTAGGAAGGGGGTGGGATGCATCTTTTCCTGTGTTTGTGTTGCTTAAGAATTGCATATGCTAAGCTGTCAGAGGCAGAACACTACATCAATGAGCACAGCCCACAGCAAGCATTTCCTTTTCTCCAACTGGTTTTCCTATTACTGCTTCTCTAATACCAATCAACTTTCAAAAACAACTGCACAGATCTACCTTCTAGTATGTCATAATGATCACCCTTTAAATAAGAAAGTGCCTGTATACTTCTTCACTGAGCAACAGAAATGTTTGAAAGATGTTTGAAGTGACAAGGGGCAAAAACCAAAGAAAATGGTTCCTATCCCATCACTAGACTCTCATGCTGTCATTGTTAGTGGGGGCCACACCACTTTACACATTGGCTATACTAGAACATAATGTATTAATGGCAACGCAGCCTATCAATTCACTTGGAATAACTAATCTAAAGTCTGATGAATATTTGCTCTGCTCCCAACAAAATGTCTGCCTCATATCTTAGGGATGTCACGGTTTCCTTCCTAATAAACTTATATGCTGTGAATTCAGACCTTTAATAAGAAAGTATTAGACCAAAGGGTCCCTGATCCAATAAAGCTCTAAAGTAGGTCAGAAGGCATCCCCTGCAATTAAAGTCAGTCTGAATCTGAGAGTGGTGTGTTAAAGCACAGGCTTTGGTCTCTAAGTAGAGAGGAAAGTTACTTGTTTACAAAAATGAAGGAATCAATTTCCTTTCTAACCACTACTTTATTATACTGAGTAATCCAATTCATCTAGGTATACACAACTTCTGTACTAATGGGAGGGAGTTAATACCCCCATCCTCATACCATTCATAGCCTCCCATATTTGAATATGTACTATTTGTATGTATTTAAAATAGAAAAATCAGAATTTATTTAACCCACTGATTGCACCAGAGCTCTACACCGTTGATTAAGGGATTGCAAGAGTGCCGGGACTCACCTGCTTTTATATATATATATATATATATATATATATATATATATATATATATAGAGAGAGAGAGAGAGAGAGAGAGAGAGAGAGAGATAGATATAAGACACAAATACAGAGAGTGTTCCATTATATTGAGGATATTTTACATTGAAATTAATATTTAATTAATTTACTGAGTTTTCCTTAGTAAATTATATTATTACTCATCGTACAGTATATTTTTGTAGTTGTAGCATTTGTTTAGCAAACGTGAGCAGGAAGTAAGGGAGGCTACTGCTGTGCTCTTGCTCTGAAGGGGACACCTCTCATATCAATTAACCATTCAATGAACTGTTTATTAGTAAATTGATAGCAGTTGATAACAGCTTAGGTAGCCAACTCTCCCTTAATATATATACACACACACACACACACACACACACACACACACACACATATATACATACATACATACATATATTTATCTATATAAGAGTGGGGGGCACCAATATTTATCTTGACTCTGGGCAACTGGGACAAATTTACGCCACTGAAGGTGATACTTAGTTCTATGCCATACATTCTTTTCACATCATTCCAACACTATTCGATAAAACATTTAATTAATCTGTTATACAATTTACAAATCTGAACACTTTAACAGCGTATACAGTATCTGCTCAGTTTAGCTGGGGGAATTTATTGAGAAATTGTTATCTGTATGCATTTTCGGCATTGTTCACTATTGAATTTTAAAAGCTGCCAAATCTACTCACTGGTATTCCGGCAATTCCCGGTGGACCAATTTGTCCTCGATCTCCCTAGGACACAAATAATACATTCAATCCTGTTTAGCAATCCAGAGCATGCTTTATTTATGAAACAAGAGACAAATGATATATTTATGGCTCAAAGAGCAGCAGTTTGTCTTATACATTTTGTCAATGTTTAGTCAAGAATATAATTCATTAGCTAATCCATCTGACACTTCTAATCTCTCTAGTCTGAATCTTCTGTTATGTCTTTGTTCTACACATATGTAAACATTATTGCATGAGGTTAAATGAACCTCATGGGAAAATATGCAATGTTGAATCAATTCAGCATGCAAAAGTCTTCTTGCAATATGCGTGCCCCATTATAAAGGTGTCAAAGCCAAAATGGTTTTGCATAAATTATAATGTATATATTTAACACATTTCAAGCTTTTGGCTTTTGGGTACTGTACTCTCTGGTCATAGTAAGTGACTTTGGGAAATACCCCAGGACACAAATGTAATCTGTTTTTAATGCCAGGTCTGTTTTAGATTATGATTAGTAACATAGATAGAAAGAGAGGGGGGGGAGGGATATTATCCTATACAAGTATCTAATTTTCCTTGAGGTAATTGTATAGGATAATCATCATCAATATATTTTCTGGATCTATAGGGATGCCATTCAATTACTGTAAGTGTAAAATGCCAAACAAATTATTATTTCCACTATGCGTATTGCACCTGTAATGGGACAGTTTACCAACTATCACTGGTGCGCATTCTATATATAAGTGTAAGCCAAATTATGGGTTGTTAAACCCTATTTCAGATGCAATAATCAGAGCAGAACTACTAATTAACTTGGTCATATGCCCTTTAGCCAGGCTTGCCTACCCTCCCGGAATTGCCGGGAGCCTTCCGGAAATCGGGTCCTTCTCCCAGCCCCCCGGGAAGGTGGGCAAGTCTCCCGCATTCTGGGATTTGCCCCACTCATCCCTTGCCCGCTGGTTAAAATTCCATGAAATCGCGGCGGGTCCGCGGGGAGGGGGCGGGGCTTAAATGACGCGATCGCGGCATTTCGCATCATTTAAGCCCCGCCTCCTATCCGCGGCCCGCGAATCACTGAGGTTTCCGTCATGGGGTGCGGGGCCAAGTGATGTCAGCCTTGCTCCCGCCCCCCTGATGTGTTGCCTCTCCCGGCTTCTCCCGGAGAGGTGAAGATGAAAGTAGGCAACTATGCCTTAAGCAATTTTAAAACAATGTTTCCTCACCTTAAATGACTCTTCACCTCAGTGTACAAAATGATGTTGAGTAATACTTTTGTGTTATAATTGTACACATATACTCTATATCCATTTGTTTAAAAGCTATCAAGCCTTGATGTTTATTTGCATATACTTGTCATGTGATGTTGTAACATGATTATGGCCATATACTGTAGATAGAAATTGGGTACTAGGCTGTGTTTGAAAAATGACTGGTAGAAGCTGATTGGATGGTGGTTTGTCACTCTACATTTTATCACTTTTCAAGGCTTAGTACATCTCACCCAGAAAGTGAGCGACTTAGTAAATCACACTGGTTTTGCTGTGTAAATGATTGCCCCTTTAAAAAACCTGGAGATTTCTTACCAATTCTCTCACTTTCTTAATCTCTCATCCTATTAAATGTCCCCCTACATTTTTAACTCAGCAGAAATATTTTTGTTCAGATGATAAATAAAATGTAGTATACACAATGAGGGATAAAGCTGTAAAACAAGGACATGCTTCTCATACCTTTTCCCCCGGGAGGCCTTCCAGTCCCGGCAGTCCCATAGGACCAGATTCTCCCTAGAAAATAGAATAATGTACAACCTGCATTACATTATACCAAAAGACATGGCTAATTGTATATGTACATGATGCTAACACAATAAATCTGCCACTTTTTTGTCACTGCATATAATTTAAACTCAACATTTTCACCTTTTTTTTTTCATTATTATTAGAGCTGCCTGAGTGACAATTTTAATTATCCTCCTACATGTTTATTTTACAACAACACTTTCCTAAGGGTTATCATAAGCAAAATATAATTGCTGTAGTCCTATTTTCTGATAACGCATCTAAACATTGAGAATTTATGGTCCCATGAAACAGTACCTTTGAAAAATGTTTTACATTGGTCCAATAAAAGTACAAAATGTGTTAAAGATTCACTTTTCCTCTGGATAAAGAGGTATAATAAAATACAGTAATAATGCACTGTTAAAGGAGTGCATTATCCAAAGCCCAGGATAAGAGGGCAGCAAGGATGTTTGAATTATGCTGCACCTCCAGACTGTGAATATAGAAAAGTCTATAGAGCGTGAATTCATTTTATCTCTAGTTAAGCAAAGCAATCGTTAAAGACTAATTTTTCCTATTTATTTTTACATGAAAATATAGTAAAGTTAAATCAAGTCCAGAGCACTCCTACTTGTAAGTAAAATGGGAAGATTATGCAGTCACTCTAAACACACAATTAAGATAATTTTAGAACAAAAAAAGGGAGGTGTATACTCTGTTTAACAGCTATTTTTGGTAGTGGTTTGGGGAAAGTATAGACTTTTCTCCATACTATTAGATGCCATAATATTATACACACACAACTTGTACATGTGATTGATACATTTATTCTGCTTAAACTACTCCTGGTAATCATAGTTGCCCCTGAAAATACTGTGGCTGTGACGTTTTGGGGCATAATCGCCAGTGACGATAATTTGCCAATGCTAGTTTCAGCCTAGACTACTAGCGTGCACCAGACTGTGCAAGCCCTGAGACTGCCAATTTTAACTTCTATGGAGAGTGCACTCCGTCATCAGTGCACCATCTCGCACATAAATGACACTTTTACCAGACTGGGGGCCAGATGCACTAAGCTTCAAGAAGTGATAACATGGAGAGTGGTAAACAGCCATCCAATCAGCTCCTAACTGCCATGTCACAGACTGTGTTTGAAAAATGTCAAACAGGAGCCAATTGTTTTTTTTTTTTATAATTTTCCTTTTTATAACTTTTTGAAGTTTAGTGCACCTGGGCGTGACTGAAATGTAATAGGGTGTGAAAATCGGAAAGTGAGAGATTTTGGAGAGTAATCCCATTTTTTTTTTAAAGGTGCAATCAATTGCATGGCAAAATCAATCAAATTTTTCAGTATAAATGATTGCCGCTTTAACAAAAAATGGGAAACATCTCCCAAAAGCTCTCACTTTCTGATTCCCACACCCTATTACATTACTATTTCAAGGAGCAAATCATTGATCAACTGTGCAAAAATTCGCACTCGGTCCCCCTCTGAATCAGGCCTTTGGTTTCAGAAAAGAAGCTTTGAGTACAATTTAGGGAAAGTAGAACTATGCCCCCACTTCGTCATCCAAGACGTTCATACTGTAATCCACTTCCTGCTTTTCCTCAGTAACGAGGCATAGCAGTTATTTACATTGACCAATGTTTTACTATAATCATATAATGCAGCTATTTGTGGCAACATTTCTACAATATGCTATATTGGAAAAAATGGGGAGACCTTCCTGGACCCTAGAAGAGAGACAATTTTCTTAGCAGACTCATATCGAAGGATGTTAGTGGGCAAAAAGAACATGCGTCAAATGACTGATTTGTGCTTTAAAAAAAGGAATGTAGAAAGCTTACTAATTTTGTGTAATTAGAAGGAATTAAAAGAAAAATGCAAACAAATTAGAAAGAGGTGCTTTTGGGGTAATTTGTGGCCATTTTAAAGTGAAAAAGGGAAAAGGGGAAAAACAATTATCCAAAGCAATTATTTTTGGCTGCAAATAATGCTTTCATTAAATGTAGGTGCATAATCGAACCAGAAAGTTGGTTTTGGTGTGAAGCCATTTTTTTAACCCCCAAATGACATGTAATTATTGGCCCAATGAAGCTAACTGAAAACCTCCAAATGCCTAATTAGTTATTAAGGGGGTTGTCCAAGGGGTGCTAAATCAAGTCTGGTCAATTTTACTTTACCTTTTACTTTAAAATAAATATTATTCCCAACTGTCTCTCACCCTCAGGGGGTAATGAAGAAATACATCTAAAGCTGATTTACGCCCAGAGCTACATATGACTCAACATAGCATGATGTGGGCTGTGAAGCATGCACAGTGGGAAAACATACACAATACCTCTGCAAAACTAACATGCGTTCAACACTTCAACAGCTCCTCAGAGTCTACGCTGACAATACCAGAAAGATTAGTGACTGGGACATATGTATTAAGCCTTGGATATTGAAAAAGTGGAAAGAAAATAAAGTACCAGCCAGCCAGCTCCTAACTGCCATGTTACAGGCTGTGTTTGAAAAATGACAGGAGCTGGTTGGCTGGTATGTTATCATTTTCCACTTTATCACACTCCAAGAATTAGTACACCAACTCCTGAATGCTGGCCAAATTTTGAATGATTATTAAAAGAACAACATAACCCATTAAACTACAGTATGAACCTCTTGCTGGTAAAATTGTGGATACAAGCTTACCGCAGCTGACATCTCAAATTAAAAAGTCATTATCTGGAACTCACGAAGGACTCTGACTTCTCAATGTGGATGTAGCTTGCAGCAGGAATAGATGGATGAGTACTCCATCGGATCAGCAGCTTCTTTCTAAGTTAGTAGGTTCACATGATTAAGTGAAAATGCAATGAATGTATATAGCATTATCCAGCTAGGTTCACATAATAACACGACGTCTGCTGAAAATATGTAAATATCCAGAATTAATATAAAAACATCCACAGAACATTTTCTTAACCTCATGGTGATTTCCTCAGAAGTGTCTACCATAGGGAACACTGAGATGTCTCATTACCTAACTAGGAGATAGTTGTTTTAATTAACTATTACATCCAAAATGAATCCTGCAGTTCATAAGAAAACCTTGTTTAAATGAAATTAAACTAAATCAATAATATTAAACAATGATAGGTATATATTTATGCTATAGATAGGGCTGATGATAATAATAATAATAATAATAATAATAATAATAATAATAATAATAATAATAATAATAATAATAACAACTTCAGTTACAGTTATCAGCTAAATATATTTAAAATCTAATTATACCCAAATATTAGTAATTAAAGCAATCCTTACCTGTACAATTAAATGTATTTATTGAATTCATGCTTATACGCATCTGTGTCAACTATGAGGGACAACTATGGTGTGGATTTATAATGTAGATATATAACTTAAAACTAATAAGTAATAATCATATATGTTGATTATATGTTTTTTCTATAATGCATATTATATGATTATTTTGTCATGGTCATAGAAACAGTTGATGAAATAATTAAGGTTGGGAATTTCCTTTAAGATATAACTGCTTTATATAGACATAACCCGCTTGCTGTTCACTACACACTTCTGTGGAAATTGCTGGGAGGTAATTAAAACACTTTAAATAGATATTATATATACATTTAGGATTTTTACACATTGTCAATCACAGAACAGTATGTTTTATGAATTCATCTTGCGCATAGTGCAAAAACTTAAAACCCTATCAATTACTGAGATATATTTTCATTTATTTCCATATATTGAAAAGTCAGAGTCCCTGCAGGGAAAATTAATCTCCTATCTGTAAATTCAGTTCCTTGGTCTTCGGCAGGGGCAAACTCAGGAGTTGTACTGAAAGGGGAGCCAGATATACGTGTATATTACTGCCAGCAGTGGTTGTGGAGAGGTGGGAGAAGCAGGAGCATCACTGCTGGAGTGACTTGTCATCATGGGACCAGCAGCAGTGAAGTACTGTATGAGCTTGAGGGGAAGATCAGAGGCATCACTGCCAGGCCACTTAACTTGTCAGTCTGTGATCAGAGGTGGTGGTGAAGCGGGTGACACAATGAAGGTCAAAGTTTATCACTAGCAGCCATTACTGTGGGCTTCCCCATCTCCTGTTTCCCACACCCCCCTTTTGTCCCCAAACTTTGCACAATAAACACAGACCAGTGATCATGATCTCCCCCCTGCAATTGTGATCCCAACTCCACACTTTGCATACCTCCCAACATAACCCATTTCAGGAGGGACAAAATGCTCCAATCCTGGACTTCCTTGCTAGTGACAGTGCAGAGGAGGGACTGCACCACTGTACACAATTCAAATAGGGGAGCTACACCTGTCAGTGAGTCCTGGACTGTGGTGTTTGGGTGGTAGATGTAAGGTGGTTTTCCTGCTCACTGAAAACTCCTTGAAGAAGATGAAATGCGTTGGACATACATACAAAGACTGATTAAACGCCAGTGTATCCTGCACCCGCACCTGCTACGGTGAGAGCCCGGAAGACCTTGCAGCTGAACGGGAGCCAGACCCGGAAGTCGTCTGCGACCAGACCAATCGTGAGGTAGGGTAAGTAGGAGGCTGGTAGCGTGAAGTGAGGCAGGAGGCATCCCAGGCAGGTTGGACGCGGCGCACACGCCAACAGTGGTGGCCAGAGTAATGTGTTTTCACCCTCTATAGCGTGCAGCCACCGGGGGTAAGCCGTGGTCACAGCACGCTGTGTTTCCACACGCGTGGGGTGCCCAGACAGCCCGGAGGCATGCGAACACTGGCATACCCTAAACTGCACCATCCACTCACTCCTCCGAAAAGCAACACACCACCACCGGCTTTAAAAAAAGGTACCTGAAGACCACTGCATATATATCTCATTAGAGGCACGCTGCACTCAGATACATTTTTTAGACTGTGCAAAGACTTAACCTTTTTTCCCCTTTGGGAAAAATTGGACATACTTAATCCTACAAGTAACATATCAGAGATCGTTTTCCCTCATTTGGCAAGACAGGCTGAGAGCCTAGTGTGCAATTTTGGGGACACTGTGCTGTAAGATCTGCAGAGACCAGGGCTGTTCACCATTGTAAAATACAGCTGATTGTACTGTACATCAGTGTATGCAACAACCCCCTTATATCTGAGTAAAATTGTTGAAAGTCACTTGAAAGGAAAAGGGGGAGGGGGATGGTGACCGGTGCACAGGTAAGTATTGCAAAAGATAATAAAGTATGATAGTATTGAATTTCCACAATAACTGTTGTATATAAGGAGGGATCGTGTTCCCTTTGTCGATTTAAGGCGTGGAGGTGCACCCAAGAGAGTGGCTATAGTTGCAAAGAAAGGAGACGAAAAGACTCTCTATTTTTTGGGGCACTCTTTGACTCAGATTACGCGTAGTAATCTATACGTACATAAGTTCAGTCAGTATATTGAGTAGATATGTTGGCGAGGTACACACTATCTCACCTGTCACTTTTAATGGTAGACTCACAGATTGAGTCCTCTCTTTGTGAGAGTGGAAGTCTGCAATCGGTTGGGAGCAGTACCTGTATTTGGACGGTCCCTGTAGGTTGTGGTTTCTAGTTAACAACGTGTAGGGGAGAGGTGGGGACCCTGAGTAGGGTTCCCAAAAATTCCCCTGGTTTAAGTGAGTTTACTAAAATATAGCTTTTAATCAATACATTAAAAAATTGGACTAGACAGACATATAACTAGACTTGGACACACATACATTAAAAATGACATAAAAAAGAAAAAGCAGTATACGTTTGTTAAAGCTCCGTGGGTTATGGCCTGATACCGTCAATTCTCTATAGATTCCGAGAAGAGGGTTTAGGTTGATTAGTATCAAACTGACAAATTGAACGTGTACAGACAAATGATTTCACAAAGTATCTCCCAATAGTCTATTCAAGACAGAGTAACGTATATCTTGGGTTCTTTACTAAACGATCTTATTATATTTATTTATTCAACATTTGTTTCGCAATATATTTATTTATTCAACATTTGTTCTGCAACACAGGTTATTTGGAGGAAAGAGGGTCCAGTGATCATATATGTCTCCAGGGAACTCCCCTGGAACAAATGATCCTGTTTACCACGGAGGACGTATACATGCAGGATTCACTGTCCTGATACAGATGTTGGGGTCACATTAAAAAGTGGAGTTTACACAATATTTCAAGATAATGCCAATCTACCTGCAGTCTATGGTGCTCTCACACTTATAGCACCAAGTGTCTGGTATTGGCATTTATCATGTCACATTTAATTGTGCAGCAGATCAATAGTGTAATTACAGCTGTAATATATCCCTGGGGTATTAGTATAGGGTTGCCAGGGTGTTCCTCTGGTTCCCGTGTGGGTTTACTGATAAACTCTAGGTAGCGAGAGGCAAGCTAAGGAGAATGAGGGAGAGCAGTCTGAGGATCCCTGTCAGGGTAGTATGTGGTGTTCCCAGACCTACTTTATATACCCTTGACAGATAGATAGTGAGATCTGGTCAGATTGAGGAAAGTCCCCCTTCCTGTCTGGCAGGTCCCTCTAATCCTATGGTCAGCTGCCACTATGTAATTTAGTAGGCTTTATGGGTATTGTGGGGGAGCACCGCCCCTCAGGATCTCAGAGAAATGATAGTTGGCTCTGGGGGCCCTTGGGTGACAGGGGGCTGCTGCCCAGCTTTGTATACCATGTGGTCAGAGTGGAATTGCTACATAGGTTTGTCTGAAGAGGTCCCCCTTCTTCAACAAATGCTTTCGACATTGCTGACAGGCTGCCACCAGTTTTAATTTCGGTGGGCCCCTTAGGTATTGCGGGTGAGTGGGCCTGTGTGCACGGCAAGGGGTTTCCTAATGTAGGAGCCAGTAAGCGGGGGTACTGCTGCCCGGTACTGTCCCTATGTCCCCCTGTTTAGAAGAATTCCAGTGCAGGGAGGTACTTAGGGATAGGTCCTGGGTGAGTGGCCCCAGAAATGATGAGATGGTCAGATAGAGCAGGGGAGATAGTGCTGGTTAGTATGCTGCTGTCCTCCACTTGTAGCTGGCTACAGAGGTGGGGGATGAGCGTAACTATAAAGGTTAATCCAGCAGAGATAGAAAGTGGTTGAGAAAAATAGATAGGATTGATAGTCCCCTGAGGGTGACTGATAATACAGTTACTGTATATGTGTGAATTGAGTAGGAGACCAATCATCCACACATAAATAGTGTCACTACTGAGTGTTCAGAGGGAACAGATATGCTGGGGGAAATCCCCAGAGATGCGTCGGTGCGTTTGCGGCAGCCAGACAGCTGTACCGCTGAGTATTATAGGATTGATTGTCCCATAAGGGTGACTGATAATACAGTTATATGTGTGATTTGAGTAGGAGACCACACACATATATAGAGTCACTACTGAGTGTTCAGAGGGAACAGATATGCTGGGGGAAATCCCCAGAGATGCGTCGGTGCGCTTGTGGCACCCAGACAGCTGTACCGCTGAGTATTATAGGATTGATGGTCCCCTGAGGGTGACTGATAATACAGTTATATGTGTGACTTGAGTAGGAGACCAATCATCCACACATAAATAGTGTCACTACTGAGTGTTCAGAGGGAACAGATATGCTGGGGGAATCCCCAGAGATGCGTTGGTGCACTTGTGGCACCCAGACAGCTGTACCGCTGAGTATTCAGAGGAGAGCGGTGTAATGGGGAAATCCCTAGGAACGCGCCGGTGCTCTCGTGGCACCTTGACAAATTAGCGCGATTAGCTGGCTATTGCTGTGTGAGGGGATACCTTGTAAAGAGCTAGTGCGCTTGTAGCGTCCGGGCCAGTCAGTCTGTGTGGTTTGCCGCCGATTATAGTGAGAGGAAGGGAGATAAATTTGAGCACGCTGGTGCACTCGTAGCACCCGGACAGATCTGGTATCTCCCTTCCTCTCACTATAATCGGTGGCAAACCACACAGACTGGCCCGGACGCTACAAGCACACTAGCGCTTTACAAGGTATCCCCTCACACAGCAATATCCAGCTAATCGCGCTAATTTGTCAAGGTGCCACGAGTGCACCGGCGCGTTCCTAGGGATTTCCGCATTACACCGGTCTCCTCTGAATACTCAGCGGTACAGCTGTCTGGGTGCCACAAGCGCACCAACGCATCTCTGGGGATTCCCCCAGCATATCTGTTCCCTCTGAACACTCAGTAGTGACACTATTTATGTGTGGATGATTGGTCTCCTACTCAAGTCACACATATAACTGTATTATCAGTCACCCTCAGGGGACCATCAATCCTATAATACTCAGCGGTACAGCTGTCTGGGTGCCACAAGCGCACCGACGCATCTCTGGGGATTTCCCCCAGCATATCTGTTCCCTCTGAACACTCAGTAGTGACTCTATATATGTGTGGTCTCCTACTCAAATCACACATATAACTGTATTATCAGTCACCCTTAGGGGACTATCAATCCTATCTATTTTTCTCAACCACTTTCTATCTCTGCTGGATTAACCTTTATAGTACCGCTCATCCCCCACCTCTGTAGCCAGCTACAAGTGGAGGACAGCAGCATACTAACCAGCACTATCTCCCCTGCTCTATCTGACCATCTCATCATTTCTGGGGCCACTCACCCAGGACCTATCCCTAAGTGCCTCCCTGCACTGGAATTCTTCTAAACAGGGGGACATAGGGACGGTACCGGGCAGCAGTATCCCCGCTTACTGGCTCCTACATTAGGAAACCCCTTGCCGTGCACACAGGCCCGCTCACCCGCAAAACCTAAGGGGCCCACCGAAATTAAAACTGGTGGCAGCCTGTCAGCAGTGTCGAAAGCATTTGTTGAAGAAGGGGGACCTCTTCAGACAAACCTATGTAGCAATTCCACTCTGACCACATGGTATACAAAGCTGGGCAGCAGCCGCCTGTCACCCAAGGGCCCCCAGAGCCAACTATCATTTCTCTGAGATCCCGAGGGGAGGTGCTCCCCCACAATACCCATAAAGCCCACTAAATTACATAGTGGCAGCTGACCATAGGATTAGAGGGACCTGCCAGACAGGAAGGGGGACTTTCCTCAGTCTGACCAGATCTCACTACCTATCTGTCAAGGGTATATAAAGTAGGTCTGGGAACACCACATACTACCCTGACAGGGATCCTCAGACTGCTCTACCTCTTTCTCCTTAGCTTGCCTCTCGCTACCTAGAGTTTATCAGTAAACCCACACGGGAACCAGAGGAACACCCTGGCAACCCTATACTAATACCCCAGGGATATATTACAGCTGTAATTACACTATTGATCTGCTGCACAATTAAATGTGACATGATAAATGCCAATACCAGACACTTGGTGCTATAAGTGTGAGAGCACCATAGACTGCAGGTAGATTGGCATTATCTTGAAATATTGTGTAAACTCCACTTTTTAATGTGACCCCAACATCTGTATCAGGACAGTGAATCCTGCATGTATACGTCCTCCGTGGTAAACAGGATCATTTGTTCCAGGGGAGTTCCCTGGAGACATATATGATCACTGGACCCTCTTTCTTACAAATAACCTGTGTTGCAGAACAAATGTTGAATAAATAAATATATTGCAAAACAAATGTTGAATAAATAAATATAATAAGATCATTTAGTAAAGAACCCAAGATATACGTTACTCTGTCTTGAATAGACTATTGGGAGATACTTTGTGAAATCATTTGTCTGTACACGTTCAATTTGTCAGTTTGATACTAATCAACCTAAACCCTCTTCTCGGAATCTATAGAGAGTTGACGGCATCAGGCCATAACCCACGGAGCTTTAACAAACGTATACTGCTTTTTCTTTTTTATGTCATTATTAATGTATGTGTGTCCAAGTCTAGTTATATGTCTGTCTAGTCCAATTTTTTAATGTATTGATTAAAAGCTATATTTTAGTAAACTCACTTAAACCAGGGGAATTTTTGGGAACCCTACTTAGGGTCCCCACCTCTCGCCTACACGTTGTTAACTAGAAACCACAACCTACAGGGACCGTCCAAATACAGGTACTGCTCCCAACCGCTTGCAGACCTCCACTCTCACAAAGGCCCTTATTCTAATTCGGACGGTACGGCCCGCGTGCGGCCGTACCGCCGATGTTTTTATTCTGCACATGCGCAGAGGTCAATCTGCGCATGTGCAGCCCCCTTCGCCGCAGACGTATTTCGTCCGCCGCAAAGGGGGCGTATAGGGGCGTGAGGGGCTTCATACCCTCATTTCCCTATGTGTACGCCCCGCGTTTCATGGGCGTTCCCATGCAAACGCGGGGCGTATGCATGGTAATGAGGGTATGACGCAACTCATGGGGGCGGAAAGCTGACGTCGCCGGATGTCAGCTCTCAGCCCCCATACAAGCTAGCACACGGACGATTGTCCGTGTGGTCTCAGCTTGCGGGAGCTGCCGGGGCGTGCGGACCTGCCTTCGATGGTCGACGACCATCGAATGCAGGGGGCAGCTCCCACCATGGTGGAGGCGTACGCCTCCACCATTTTTATGCGGATCGCCAGCCGTCCGTGTACGGACGGCCGTGGCGATCCGTGTCGGGGGCAGGGATTGGTTTGTGCGGCCAGAGCACCGTGTGCGGCTCTGGCCGCACCAACCAGAATAAGGGCCAAAGAGAGGACTCAATCTGTGAGTCTACCATTAAAAGTGACAGGTGAGATAGTGTGTATCTGAATCTGATTCTGATTCTGATTCTGATTCTGATTCTGTGTACCTCGCCAACTTATCTACTCAACATACTGACTGAACTTATGTATGTATAGATTACTACGCGTAATCTGAGTCAAAGAGAGCCCCCAAAAATAGAGTATTTTCGTCTCCTTTCTTTAAAATTGTTGAAACCCACAATTGTGTCAGACTTATCAGTACATAGGTACATTATTAATCAAGTCTGGACACACAGACCAGACACATAGGGATGGAGTGCAGCACAAATCAATTCTCTATGTGTTTTGGTGGTAGTTGGTGGAGCTCCACTATCTGAATTATGGCCTGTACTGCAGCCCTGCAACTGCCACTGTTACTGGCATGGTAGTCCAGGAACAGAGCATCATGTCCCTCCTGTAATGGGTCATGTTGGGAGGTATGCTTTGGAATAATGCAAAAAGAAGTGATTTTTGCTTCAAAGTTACCACACAAATATACATATACAGGTTGTTTTTAGTGGTCTATGAATGTAGCAGTGAAAATCTCTTTATCAGTGTACAGTATAAAATGACTTTTCAGTGCTTCCTCCTATTCTTAAAAGGGCTTACCAGGGAGAAATTTGAGATTTCTCTGGTTGTGGCCCAGCATCATGACAAAAACATCCCATACACTAGCTTGGGAAGAGCGATTCATAGAAGCATAAAAAGCTCAGCTTTCCATTTCACTTTTCAAAAAAAAAGTTTGTTATCTCAGGATGGTGCAAGGAGGCTGCTGAGTGGAGATAAGCAGACAAGACTGATGTCACCCTCCCTCCTCCAAGTATTCTCCACCCTCTTCTCTGATGTGGCCAGTTAGAGAAGCATCAGTGGAAAGTAGAAGACAAAAAACTTCACATTCGACGTGCATAATTTGCCAGCCTGGGTCACCTCAGACTCTATGGTGATCAAACATATGCATATGCCAGGTTATCTGTTTGCCAACTACCCACTGCCATGCCTCCATGGCTGCCTTGCTCTGCACTCCAGTGTCAGAATCATGCAGCCTGGGAAACAGAATCCCAATACAGAAGCAAAGTTCCCTTCTGTAACTGAGAGATGTAGAATCACCACCCCAGTATTACAGCATACATGCTGTGGGTCAAAAGCAGTATTCTATAGTTGGGCTCAGTGGCGTTCCGCGCTTCCCGTGGTGGCGGGGAGGCGCTGAGAGTGTGTGGGTGCCGGGGGGCTGCTGGAATATAGTAACGCCACTGTTCAGCAAGTGGTAAGGAGTTTGGGGGACATGGTGGCACACCTGGTCAGGGCTGCTGTCTGTCTTCTGCCTGTGCCCCCCCCCCCCCCCCAGCCATTACCTGCCGCCGGCGCTCCTGGCTGCTCGGGTCCCAGCTACTGATGCTTATGAGAGGTGACACTCGGAAAATGGCTGCCCCCGTACAGCAGACCATTTTCAAGGTTGCTAGAGGAGGCTGCTGCCTCCTTAAAAATGGTCTGCTGTATGGGAGCAGCCATTTTCCGAGTGACACCTCTCATCAGCAGTAGCCGGGAGAGCCTGGACTCGCGCAGACAGGAGCGCCGGCAGCAGGACTCAGAGGTAAGGGGGGGGGGGGGGGTACACTGGTTGGACTATACTTTACACAATGTTCTACTAATATTTGCTTCACATAGATCCCTCTCCACTACAACCAGAATTAAAAATTCAGTCACCTGCCTCCTAATTATAAAAAGAGAATAAAGTCCTCCATAGCTTGGTGCTAAGTAAATTCTTAGGATCAGTTATGTTGTGGTGTACAGTTGTTTCGGATTGTCCACATGTTTTATGATTGGCAGCCACTAGCACTGTTTTTTCCTATCACTTTGACCATAAATAATTTGATATGGTCCTGGACCAACAACCCACGGCACCCCCTACAAGAGCCTCACTGCACCCCAGGGTGCATAGGCTTACAGCATGGGAACCACTGCCCATAGCAACCATTCAGATTCTATTATCTTTTAGAAGGTGCTAAATAAATATGAAGTAGAATATGATTGGTTGCTATGGGCAACATCCCATCTTCAATAAAACTCTCATCTTAGTAAATTGACCCCCCTGTGTTCTCAAAAGTATCCTAAAACAAGCTGATTATGGCTTAATCAGATTTGGTTAATTGGAAACATACCAGATATAGTATATGCAAACAACTGCCATTGTGAAAGCAAGTATTCTCTAGCAAATATAATTAGGTATGGAGAAAAATAACGTTTATTATATATACAGAAATTATATTAATCACTGGCAACTGAAGACAAATCTTCCCGTGTGAGATCAAAATAGCCACAGCTGTGCTATTGTATAGGCACCTTGCGCATTTTCACTATCAGGCTACGTACCCACAGTGTCTAAAATGTAGTTTAGACTGAATTATATACCGTATTGCAGGTTATAAAGAACATAAACCACATTGTGCTCATGAAATAAAAGTAATGTGTAGTATGGTAATATACTATATTATTATGTTATATGTCGCTGCAATACAGACTCTGCATTTCTTACATGTGTACGTGTGTGTGTATCAATAAAGTTGCGTCTGTAGTATAGGTTAATGTGTGCGCAGCGTATATCATTGTTTTGCATAGGCCTCACTCAAGTCGCAATATAGCTGCCATAGGGTAAAAGCAATGTCCTTCCTTCAGTCATGCAGAAATATCAGATGAAGTCCCAAGATTAGAAGGCTGCCATTGGATGATTCTGTTCTTTTAGATTCCTTAGTCATCTCTATATCATTCCTTTATCTGATCCTCCAATAAGAAGCTTGGTAACTTAAACAGGGTCAGGCCTTTCAGACTGCAGCATTTCTGGGTTGGTCCTTGGTTCAACCCTGATTGTGACCAGGGTTGAGAACCCAGATCAAATAACCTGAGTTGACCCTTTTTTACACCAAGCCAGGACCGGGGATGCCCCAGTGTTATCCCATTTCACAGTCTCATTGTGGTTCAAATTCCAGTTACATCAAATGAACATATAATTGAATAATTACATGTATATAATGCAGGGCCGTCTTAACATTAGGAAGGGCCCCTGGGCAACCTAGTTCACTGGACCCCCCCCCCCCCCCAATTAGTTTGCCCAGGAGCCCACAGTCACCTCCCCAACCCTCACCTCTCTGGCTCCGTGCGGCAGCCAGTCAGCTTCCGGCGGCCGGGGATCTGATCATCTTCGCTGGGGGATCCGGGCAGCGGGATCAGGGCAGCGGCGGTAGCTAGGAGCCTGCCCTGAAGTGGCAAAGCGCTATTAACTGGCGGGGCGGGAAGCGCTGTTGCATTTGAAAAGACTGGCCAGACGCTGATTGGCTGAATTCAGCCAATCAGCGTTCGGCCAGTCTTTTCAAATACAGCAGCGCTTCCCGCCCCACCGGCAAATAGCGCTAATGGGAAAGATGGTGGCCGGGTGGCGGGGATCCGACCATCCTCGCTGGGGAAGGGGATCAGGGCGGCGGTGGCGGTAGCTAGGAGCCCGAAGCGGCGAAGCACTATTTGTCGGCGGGGGCGGGAAGCGCTGTTGAATTTGAAAAGACTGGCCGGATGCTGATTGGCTGAATTCAGCCAATCAGCATTCAGCCAGTCATTTTAAATGCAGCAGCGCTTCTCGCCCCCCCTGCCGGCAAATAGCGCTTCGCCGCTTCGGGCTCCTAGCTACCGCCACCGATGCCCTGATCCCCCTGCCGGATCACCCAGTGAGTGTGATCAGAACCCCGGCACACGGACCCCCGAAATTAAATTCACTGCTAGCTAGGAGGTGAAGCGCTATTTGCCGGCGGGGTGGGAAGCCCTGTTGTTTTTTTCAAAGACTGGCCGGATGCTGATTTTCTGAATTCAGCCAATCAGCGTCCGGCCAGTCTATTCAAATGCAACAGCGCTTCCCGCCCCGCCGGCAAATAGAGCTTCGCCGAATCAGGCTTCTAGCTACCGCCACCGCCCTGATCCCCCTGCCCGGATCCCCCAGCAAGGGTGAGCGGATTCCCGGACCCCGGCCACCATCTTTCCCATTGGGCTGGGCCCCTAGGTCCTAGGGCCCCCGGGCAACTGCCCATCGTGCCCAATGGGAAAGACGGCACTGATATAATGTATATACTGTATAAATGTAGGTAAGATGTTTTGGATACAGTTGCATCATGTTCTATCACCATTGTTTTGATTAAGGCTGCAGTATGTTCCAACACAGAATCAATAGGAATAGATTGATTCAAAATGCTTTTTCAGTTAATAGTGAAAGTAGTCATATAGATCTGGAGGATGAGACTCTAGAAGGATTAATGAATAAATTGGAGCATGTACTCCTGAAAGAAAACCGGACCTGGTGGGAAATTGTTAGTCTAGAAAAGTATGTAGCTGCTAACATTATACCCAAAGGACTACAAATAGATAAAAAATCATCTTTCAATAATGGCTCCGCCATTTTTGAAAAGAGGTGGAAGGAGATTATTGATAACTGCTCCTTTGCTCTCATTGATTTAATCCTCACAGAGCGAAAAACAGAATTGAAAGATTTGGAAAAACATATACTTGAATACGAAAAATTAGTTAGCCCATTTACTGATATGGAAGACTATAGAGTCTTAGAAAAAAGAACTATAGAAAAAATCAAAAAGAACGAAAGAGAACTTATCCTCAAAAAATCCAAAAAATTTAGGAGAGACCATTTGGGACCACAAGATGAGGTTAGTTCAGTGATCCCCAAATCTAAAAATGAGGATTTTTTTACACCGAGACCTGTACCCCATACACCAGTATCCAAAAAAGGAAACTGGAAATTTGTTAAGTCTGTGAAAAAACAAAAAAGACCTTTCAAAATTCTAAAAGATCCTCCACAAAGAGCCCCTAAGAATCATCAGCATAAAGGGTTCAGAGATTATGATCAGGGGGAAAATTATAGTCCCATCCAAAAAGGACAATATAGGGCCCATCAAATGAATAATTACTACCGTGACCATGAAGATCCACCTCTGAACCAGCGGTCCCGCTGGCGGAGGGGACCACATGTTCACGATAGATTATATAATACCTATGTTCCTCCACATAATAGGAATCTTGATTATGGCCACAAACCCTCCTACTTCTCCCATAATAGGTTTGACAACCTGAGAGAAGATAGGCCCAACATTCCTTCCACTAGAGAGCATTTTTTAGAGAAAGGGAAGTTCAAAAGGGTGGACAAATGAGGAAGAAAAAATCTCTTGAAGCCCCTTACAATAAGCATCTGGGGTCACAATCAGGCCGCAAATGCCCACGTAAAAGAGGCAAAAGAGGCGGGAGGAAAAAACACAAAAAGAAGGGCCTTTTGAAAAATCACTGCCAAAATGAGGAAAATAGTGAGAAAGGGGTCAAAATCTTTAATTTAAGTTCGTATGTACTGAATGAAATAGAGCATAAAGTGCTTCTAAAAGGTATGAAATTCTGTCCGACTAACGACGTGAATCAATTTGATCTTTATGTCGACGTACAGAAGTTCATACGGAAACTCTCTATTAAGAGGTTCTTTGGTGAGACCAATGAGGATCCCGTTATATCTGATCCCTTCAAAAAGAAATCCACATTCAACCCTTCACATAGTAAGGGCTGCTTTGTGGAAACTTTCCAAAAGAGTGTTTTGGAGGATCTGAATAAAATCACAATGCTGCCCCCCAACCGCGTTAATAACATGTCCAAGTCTGAGCGGGAGTCGCTCATGTCCCTACAGAAAAATAGGGACATAGTTATTAAACCTGCGGACAAGGGGGGTGGCATTGTGATTATGGACATAGCCTCCTATAAAGAGGAAGCTTTGCGCCAATTAAATGATGGTGTAACATACAAAAAACTAAAAAGTGATCCATCTAACGGTATTTTCAAAACATACCAGGAATTGGTTGTTAAGTTTTTTGAAATGGGAACATTCAATAAAAATGTTAAAGAATTCCTCATAAATGAGAATTTTTCTGTGCCAGTCCTATACCTTTTACCAAAGGTTCATAAGAGTGCAGAGAAGCCGCCAGGTAGGCCTATTGTGGCAGCAACAAATGCTATTACAGCCAACCTGTCGGCCTATATTGACCACCAACTCCAACCTTTGGTGATTCGGGAAAAATCACATTTAAAAGATACAAAAGATGTTCTCAATCGTTTAACAGAAGTGGAATGGGGTCAAAATTATTATCTTATTACAGCGGATGTATCATCATTGTATACGATTATTTCACATAGTTTGGGAGTAGAAGCAATTAAGAAAACGTTACTTAACACTGATTTGGATAACAAAATGAGTCATTTTATTTTAGAAGGTATTTCTTTTATTTTAGAAAATAATTATTTTAATTTTGACGGTTGTTATTACAAGCAGGTGGTCGGTACCGCCATGGGCACCAGGTTCGCGCCCAGTTATGCCAATCTTTTCATGTCCAGATGGGAGGAGTCACATGTTTGGACAGGGCATGGCTGGAGCGCGGACCTGGTGCACTGGTGGCGGTACATTGACGACATTTTGTTCATTTGGCGGGGGAGTGAGAAGGATTTGCAGGAATTCTGCACTCATCTAAACAGGAATGATGCCAATATTGTATTAAGTTTTGACATTAGTCAAAAATCAGTAACGTTTCTTGATTTACAAATTGAAATAAAAAATGGTGGGATTGAAACCAGTACGTACAACAAACCCACTGATTGTAACACTTACATTCCTAAAACTAGTAATCATCATAAAATATGGTTAGAGAACATCCCTAAGGGACAATTCACTAGATTAAGACGGAATTGTTCATCAAAAATGAGATATGAAGAGCAGGCTGATGCTATGGTAGAGAAATTTGCCCATAAGGGCTATGATTCCAAAGAGCTCACAGTACTTGCTAATCGGATGGGAGAGGTGGATAGAAATGTTTTATTAGAAGATGCAAACAAAGAGAACCCTACTTCTAAAAAAGGCAGAAAAAACAATTATAATATAGCTTTTAACACAAGGTATAACAAGAGACATAAACATGTAGAAGGAGTCTTCAGAAAATATTGGGACATTTTGTTGAAGGATGATATACTAAAGAAGGTATTACCCTCAAAACCTGTTTTTATATATAAAAGGGCTCCCACAATTAAAGACCACCTTGTAACTAGTGCTTTACATATGGATGGTCGGAGGTTTTTGCCCAGAAACAAGGGATTTTACAGGTGTGGAGAGTGCAAAATGTGCAAATCATGCAAAAGTCCTGTTAATAAATATACCCAATTTAATGTTAATGGTAAAAAAATTGACATTAAAGATTTCATTACATGCCATACGAATTATGTGGTATATGTGATTATCTGCACGTGTGATCTTGCGTATATCGGCAAGACTAAACGCCCCGTGAAAACCAGATGGGCTGAACACGTGCGGAACATCACAAATGGGAATCCTAGTCACCCCTTTTCCATGCACTTCAAAGAGAAACATCAGTGTAGAACCAATGGCCTAAAAGCCTTTTGTGCTATTGCATGGATAGGGGAAAACTGGCGAACCAGAAACAGGGACATACGTTTAGCACAAACCGAAATGAGATTCATTTTTGATCTCAAAACCCTTGTCCCTGCTGGTTTAAATGTGGATTTTGAGCTTAGTTGGTTTTTGTGAGTTTTATAATCTGCATTATGTCTTCTGATTGATTTTTTCATATTTATTTTTATTTATTCTATATATATATATTTTTTGCCTTTTATCATATATATATTTTTTGTTTCTTTTGGCACATATTTTATATTATTATGAATTCATGTTTATTATGAATTTCGTGAATTATGTATTCATTTTATATATTGGTGTTGAAAGTACATCTCTGTTATCTGTATTATTCATTGTTTATGTTAACTCAACTGAATGATATTCGGGTATTGAAGAGATTTATCATAAACCCTTTTCAAATATGGCGGTTATATTAGCATATATGCAGGGAAGCCCTTTAGTAACATGGCGGATTCTGTCTCATCTTTTGAGATCGAGGGACCACTATTATTTAGGTATTTAAGAGATTCATCACAGCCCTTTTCAAATATGGTGGTTATATCAGCATTTATGCGGAGATGCCCTTTAGCAATATGGCGGATTCGGTCTCATCTTTTTAGATCGAGGGACTTCTATTAATGTTACACTAACCAACGGAGGTGACGCGCGAGGTGCTTCCAGACGCGCACTCCGTGTTATTAACCTATAATATTAATCAGTGTCCCGGTTTGTATAGTCATCCTGTATTGAACAGACCCGAGCGGATGCTTGCATACGTGATTTGTTTACAGCACGGGACCCTTTGTTCAGTGCACATACGATGTCCCGGCGGATGTTACATCATACCGCACTTCCGGGAACTGTGGTGTTATAACGCCGGCCTCTATACCAATATGACAGTCTGCTGGGAGATTACACACGGCGGTTGCTTTCACCAGCGCCGCCAGCAGATTTATCTCTACATTAGCAGCTACTGGTAAGAAAATTTTTTTTACTCTTTTGAATTATATTCTGCAGGATTTAGGTGTCACATACGTTATATACATATGTATTTTTATTTTTAGACACGGTATTTGAAAAAGGCACCGCAGCGTGCCGAAACGCGTCATCAAGTGTCTTATTTTAAAATTTAGCTGGGGGATTATTATCCATATATATCGTGCCATTCCTGTCTATACCCGGGTCACATCCAGTTTGGTATTCGATTTGTCTTGGAAAATCCCTGTGAGCTGCTGTTTCGTTTTAATAAAGTTGTTTTTATTGAAATCGGAGTATTGTGACATCGTAGTGAAAAGATACCTTTATGGGAGTCCACACAGCCTAATGAATGTAAGCTTAGATGTAAGCATCATTTCATATCTGCACGGTTGAGGTGGTCCATTATAAACCTCGGGGACGTTTGGAACCTTTTTGTTTGGCATACACCATTTCCATATGCCCTGCACGGTTTAAAGGAAAATTCACCATTATTTATCCTGTGGGACATTAACACATTGTTCTTTCTCCTCCCCTCTATACATTATCGAGTGTGAGAGAAGATTTGGACACATCAAAAGAACTTCTTGGAACCATCCTTTAGCGCAAGTGGGACTATTCTTGTTTTTTGGCTATTGTTGTTGGTGGTTAGGTGACCTCCATTATAGACCCCTGCTGCAAATAAGTATACAGCGCCTCAGTTGAACATCTTTTTCTTCTTTATGTCTAAAGTATAGTTAACTCCATTTACAGGTTATTCCTGTTTTTGCCATACTACCTCTAGCATTGCCCTCATTGATAAATGTTTTAGCACAGTGATTTTTGTATGAGAAACTAAGGGGGTGGTTCAGGCTTCTTTAATGGACAATACCATGTGCACTACAGGTGGGGAAGATGTAACATGTGCAGAGAGAGTTACATTTGGGTGAGTTATTTTGTTTCTGTGCAGAATAAATACTGGATCCTTTATTTTTACACTACAATTAAGATTTCAATTTGAACAGGTATGGAGCCCAACCAAATCTAAATCTCTCTGCACATGTTACATCTGCCCCACCTGCAGTGCACATGGTTTTGTCCATTAAAGAACATGTTTGCTTTTACAAACCAACCTAAATCAACCCCTAAGTGCACACACGTCTGTGTGCATATGGGTAACATGTATTTTATTCTTTTTAGCTTGTAGAACTTTCTTGTTTATTGGTTTTCAGACATAAGATCTGATTGCAGGAAAACTATTACAATACACATGTTCTTATGATGGTTAATATTTTTTTTAAGCAAATTATACAAATCTAACGAGAAGCTAATAAGCAGGTTACAACCCATTCCTTCAGTGGCTTGTCTAATGTAAGCATGCAAAGATATCCACTCTGTTTGCTTCATGGAGAATATTGGTTTTGAAGTAGTGCCAATCTTAGATGTATTGTAAGAGTGGAATTCCGCCATAAACCTGATGAAAGAACTGTTGCATATCACCTGTGAGGACAGAATATTATTTGGCCAACACAGCAATGGAATCATAACTACAGCCAAACATGGAAGGAAGCCCAGCTAATGAGCTTCTGGAACGTAGTCAATTAAGGTACAGTGCTAGGATAAATACTGAAGAATCCGGCTGCTCAAAAAATGTATCTCTCACACAGAGGTGATACAGATAATATACTGTAATATAAAGCAGGTACACCATGTTCTGCATACTATATTTTACCATTCATACTCTTATACAGTGGTATTTTGGTTTAGATCATCATGGTATTATGCTCTTTCAGTTACCTGCTAAATAGAAAAGGTGATGCACGCAACTGCTGGCTTATACACCTACTAGGGGTATACAGTATGACAATGCTGAAAGCAGTCATTTATAATGCAGGAATTACAGTATTTATTGAAATGAACAGGGTGCATTAAGAAAAACTAGGCTGTTTCAATTTTGCAATTAAATTGGAACTCTGCCATGTCCTTTTCTATCTCACTCACTTCCCATTTAGGACAATATAACAATTTACATACCATAGGACCTTGATCACCCTTTGGACCCTGAAATGAAAACAAAACAAATAAATATAATTTTAATTCATGTCTCACAAACTTCCATCTTTTATAACTATAAGAGGGGTTTATGGTCCCTTAACGAGCTGCAAAAATGAATGTATACTATACTGTATACCATCTCTGCAAATTTACAGTATAGTACTACATATATGTGCATACCTCCCAACATGACCCTCTCCAGGAGGGACACAATGCTCTGCTTCCAGACTTTCCTCTTAATTTAGGATTGCCATCACCTGTGGTGACGCACCTTTCTTATTAGTTAACCTGTTCAAAAACAGGTGATGGCAATCATACATTAAGAATAAAAGTCCAGAAGCAGAGCATCTTGTCCCTCCTGGCATGGGTCATGTTGGGAGGTATGTATGTGACTTATAGGGCCTGATATAATGTGGGGCTGATGTTTTTTTTCAAAGTTGCCATCATTTATAAGGCATGGAATCCAGTTGGTCAAGAATTTCTTTTATGCAAAAAAAAAAAAAAAAACAGGACTTTAACACAATCTGTTGCCTAACACTAATCTGGACTGTTGTTTTTTTCTCCATTCGAAAAATGATCCATGTTTGTGCAAAAACACAAAAGGATCTGAGAAAATTCATGTATTTCTGCAATCCTTGTTGCAAAAACGGGTACATTATTGGGGATTTTTTTATGCCAGCCTCAGAGCAGGTGAAAAAAAAATCCCTGAAAATGAAGCAAAGTAAATTACTGCATAATTATGTCATTACTTAGATAGTGCTATTTGTGTATGTTGTATAGGGACAGACATGTTGCAATGAAAGGCACCTTATAGAGGGATTATACAAGGAGTTTGGGCAGTTTTGCTGGTGTTACAGACTATATATACTGTAAGAAGTCATATACAGATGGAGCCAGCCTCCCTCTTGCTGGTGAATCACCAGATTGTCTCGAGGCGCTCCATCTGACTGAGACGCGTGTGCGTCTCACATGCACGCGCGTCTCAGTTTCCGGGCGGCGGGGCGACGGGAACCCTGTCCGTCTCCGCTTCAGGGAGATGGACAGGGTTTACAGGGTTAGGCGGGCGAGTGGGGAGGCGGTGGGGACCCGGGGGGAGGCGCCGTCGGAAGGGGACGTGCGCGCATCTCGTGCGCGCGTGTCCCCTTTCGCAGATCAGATGGCGGCTGGTGGGGGATGGCGGATGGCGAATCTTCCGCCATCCCCTGCAAGAGCGAGGCCGGCTCCATCTGTAGGTCTCTACCATGCAATACTTATTGCAGTATAATATAGTTAATTAATGGTATGAAACTTTATATTTATTGTGACTATTATTATTAATATTATTATTATAAAAAGGTGATTTAAGTATGGACAGCCTGTATTTCAGTACATGATACACCTGTCCTTATATGTTTTGGCCAGATAATAGAAATGTAGAAGTACTCTGCTTTATTTACAAAAAAGCCTAATACTACATTGCCACTGTAACATCTGTCACTGAATCTGTAATGTTTCTCTAACAGTCTGTCATTGCAAAAGTGCTCAGCATGATTTATGTAAGACTGTAAGCGGGCTATAGCAGAACTGCCAATCATATTGGAAAAATTGGGAATCTTTAAAAAGTGCTCATTTAAATGGCTGCAAGGGAAGTGTGCTATGATCTCAACATTAATTTTCTACACAGTTAGAAAAACTATCTTCAGGGTAAAAAAAAATCATACAATAAAAAATGTAATTAAAAATACCTGCAAATGGAATATTGCCGTTCGTAATAACTGAGATCTTCTAGCCTTAATGCCTTGTTGGAGAAAGCTTTTAACACCTGTGCTGTGAAGCATGGGGGAATACATTAACCATATCCAATGATGTGGCTGGGGGCTCTTACCAGCCATGCTTGGTGCAGTGGATGGGTCTGAGGAATAGTAAGTAATACAAGCCTTTGGCTTGAATCACATTCAATCAGAAGTGGTAAAATGAAGCCAATTAGAAGTTTGTTTACACAATGATTTTTTTGCGTACATTTTTGGCATTGGGATTATATCCATTTTAGTGAAAAAAAATGTAATGCTTATCACTACTGTACATTTGGAGATAAGTAAACTATGATTCCTTGAGGTGGTTTAATGTCAAATCAAAGCTCTTGAACTGAATTTGCCTTATCAGACTTGTTCAGTTCAGGTAAGATGGGAGCTACACAGAGGCAAAACTCTTGGAGGCAATGGAGTCAACTGCCGTTGGGCTCCTGATCCCAAGGGGGCACCTTTCCGCTGCTGCAAGTTTAAATCCATTAATTGAAAGCCATTGGTATTGCTTCTGTGTTCAGAAATATATATGTGCTCTCTATCTCTCTATATTTTTATATAAGATTGTGTGCGTACACCATACACGGTAAGGATCACTTATCTTTATAACTGTCCTCATTCTTGCTGTGATCACAGATAGATGAATGGTTCTGTGGTTTAACAGAAGAGAGGGCCTGTGTGCAGACTCCATGCAGGCCTCGTCCTGCAGTAGACTCGCGTTGCGCCAGAGTCCACTGTGCATGTCTGGAAACTTGGTGCCTGCCATGTTACCGGGGACTAATCTCTACTGCACAGGAGAAAATCACAGGGAAAATGTCCACTGTGTCATTTTCCGGGTCATTTCTTCAGCAGCTGAATTGGCAATATGGGATTTTGGAGAGCTAAGTAAAGAAATATGGGTGCATGGTGTGCAATCTGAGCCCCCCTGGACCCAGGGGCTTAAGAATACTGCACCCAATATATATACTCCAATGGATCAAGGGTGGAAGTGTGTGTACATACTGTACCATTCATTTTTTTGTTTCTTAAGATTATTATGTTAATATATGATTTATTGTAGAACCTTGAAATGAAAGTATACAACTGTGAACAATAAAAGCAACATAAACAAATATGTGATGATTAGCATTATATATATATATATATATATATATATCCCCAGTATTCCAACTCGCGCTATACAGTAGTTTTCAAATTTGATTTTAAATATTTGGCAGCCTCACCACTCGGTTCCCTGAGGGGTAGGGAACAGACAAAACCCAATATTTCTACCCAATAGTGGTATGGCGCCTGATTTTAGAATATTAATGTCAAAATACAGTTTAAAAGGTCCACATCCAATGAAGCGACAAGATGATATCTTCCGATATTTGTTTATTAGTCTTCACAGGATTATCGAGAATAAAAAACCGCATGTAGAGAAATCCCAACGCGTTTCATCTCACAGAGACTTCATCAGGGGAATATAACAGTCTTACGGTTATAATTGTGTTATGTGCATAAAGTTGAAAACTTCTTTAAGTGGTCACTTCTTTCACACTCTTTTCACGTGCAGTGAAATTTGTTTCCTATTTATCCACTATAACTGTTTATCCAATACGACTGTATATAGCGACATAGTGATAGCTGATATAGTGATGGCAGTATGCTGCCTAAAATGTAATTGGTTCAGGTATTTCAGATAGCCTCCTCTGATATGGGATTTAGTAGCTGAACCTATGATATGGATAAAAATTCATCCGGTGATAAAAATATATAGGATCTCCCAAGTCACTTCTGGTCTCTCCAGAGAATATATATATATATATATATATATATATATATATATATATATATATACAGGCTGCTGATCCCACTGGTCCTGTGCCCTGCTGTGTGATATGTACACCTGAAGAAGGTCCGTGAAAGGACCGAAACGTTGTAAATCCCTGATGCCTGAATAAAAAACTGCTTTGATGTAAGCCCTGGTGAGTGCCTCTTCAAAAATTATATATATATACACTGTGTATATATATATATACACACATACATTTAGAATAAAGAATTGTATTTCCCAGACAACAATGAGATGAAATGAACTTGTTTTTGTGTAAATAAGATAATAAGATGAGCATATCCTTTGGTATAGAATAATAACTTAAATGAATTAAGATTAAATACATACCGGAGGGCCAGGTGGTCCAGAGGTAACAGCAGAAGCAGTGCCCTTGAATAAGAAAAAATGAAAATGGTACTGTATACAGAACAATTGTTGTTATTATGTTGTTACCAAGCATATCAGAAGATCCCAGGGGGAAATTTACTAAGATGGGAGTTATATTTCACATGGGATGTTGCTATGGGCAACCAATCAGATCCTGTCTATTATCTTCTAGAGGGTGCTAAATAAATAAGAAGTAGATGATGATTGGTTGCCTATGGCAACATCCCATATGAAATAGAACTCCCATCTTAGCAAATTTCCCCCTACAAATCTAATGTACATACAGCTTAATTAAAATTTGGAAACAGGTCAATTTGTCCAGATGTATGTAGCTTAAAAAAAGTGATAAAATGGAGAGCGATAAACAGCCAGCCAATCAGCTTCTAGCTGTCATGTTACAGGCTGAGGGCCAGATTCTCTAAGCTTCAAAAGTGATAAAATGGAGAGTGATAAACAGCCAGCCAATCAGCTCTTACCTGCCATGTCACAGACTGTGTTTGAAAAACGTCAGGCAGGAGCTGATTGGCTGGCTGTTTATCACTCTCCATTTTATCACTTTTAAAGCTTAGAGATTCTTGCCCTAGATTTGAAAAATGACAGGTAGGAGCTGTCTGGCTGGTTGTTTATTACTCTCCACTCTATCACTTTTTGAAGCTTGATACGAGAGAAAAACAATAAATTGGCACAGGGTTCTCACAGTCCATTGTAGAGTAGCGCAGTTGGATGAATACCCAAGCTGACATATGCATATTTTCTCACTTGTGAATCTGTGAGAAATCACATCATGATGTGCATCCACCTCTGAATAAGGTCCAATATGACCCAACTGTGTATACATTTTTTCCACATTATCATAAATATCGGATTTTTAAACTTCCCAATAATTGTTGCTTTTGACAAATGGAGTTCTAACAGCAATACAAATGAGTGAAAAAGCAGTCTTGTTTAGAATGAATTACTATTACTAGATGGTCGCTGATGAAAAGGAGATACTGCCGGGGAATAGCCGCAGGGGGTAACAGCTGATCACTGGAAGCCGCAGGGGGAAGCCACTGGTTGAAGGAGCATGTTCCTGCAACCAGCAACCATTGCAAGGCTGGTTGTTGAAGTGCGCTACCGGTGACAGTCACCCCATATGCACGGGGTTATGATCCCCGGCGGTTTTTACTAGAATAGCACCGTGTGTACGGGCTTAAATAACAGAGTGTAATGCATAGTTTACTGAACTTAGTGTAGCATTCTGTACAGAGTTGGACATTAAAAGACACTGAGGTGCACTATTCTATTAAGGGCAAACAAAAGGGATTTACCCTGATTTTTTTGCCCAAAGTGTTTTTTTCTTGGTCACTTCAATTACTGAGCATCCTCTCCAAAAAAAACCCCACTTTCGGTGAAAACACAATATTCACAATTGTTACCATGAAAATGGGTCAGTTATCAGGAATTTTTTTCTCCCGCCAAAGTCAATAACTTTGCACTAGAACAAGCTCTTACTCTTTTTTTTACTATGCCAAAGTATATTAATGAACCACTCTAAGACATCCAAACATAATTTTAAATAGATTGGAGCATCTTTATAGATTTCATTATTTTCATCTAAAAAGCTAAAAGGTGTCTTGCCGGAACAGAAGATATTGACTTAGAGCAAAATGCTTTTGCACATTTCTTATTCAGGTCAAGTAAAAACTTTTCTACACTAGCCAATTTTGAATATCTCAATTTCAACTTTTTTCACTCTGCCCTACTGTACAGTCTATAATGTAGCCCAGTCTTAAGCTGGTAATTTAAGGGAGCAAATGCCAGATGACTACTTGCTTCTAAATCTTGGAATACTGACAAACATTATAATTCAGATGGTACCAGATTTTTATTCCAACCAGCTAGATCGGACAATAAATCTTTAGGTGCATGACCAGCTTTAGGAAGAGTTATCAAAGCTTGGAGAGAAATTCATTACTAACCAACCAGGTCCTAACTGTCGTGCCACAGGCTTTGTTTGGAAAATGGCAATTAGGTCCATACAAGGTCCATACACACTGGACGATTTTGCCCAGCGTGTATGGACAGCGATGACTGCTGTCATCGATGGGGGTAAAAGCCGCTCAGTACATACACACTGAGTGGCTTTCCCTCTGCCCGGCGCTGTTAGTGGGGGGGAGGGGTCACGCCTTTGCATAGCTGGGCCAGACCGTACACTCTGGGCTGCTTTGTTAAAAAGAGTAACTGAACTGAACTAAACTATTATTGAACATTCTAGTGATAAAACTATATGGTCCTGGTCATCTCATCTGCCATAAACATACTACAACAATGTATCAATGTAAAATACCTTGAACATATATAGGCTGCCCATCCCAGTTCCTTCAGTAAGTGGTGGACCCTTCAGAGAAAGAATACACGTGTTACATGGAAAACATTATCTTTGCTTTGATAGTATTCCTGATCTAATAATAGTATGCACTTTATATACAATGTAAAACACACAAAATGGAAGTTACTGTGAGAACCATATTCATGAAATTTGTGAAGAGGGAGTAGACTCTATGGCCCTTATTCTGATTGAGTCGAATGGCTCCGAATGCAGACGGATGGCCGATGGTTGGTGTTTGCACATGTGCAGAGGCGTATCTGTGAATGCCGCGCACGTCCGAATATGGTGTGAATTCTGTACAATCTGAACAGTTGGTGGAGAGGGCTGTGAAGGGCTCATTACCATATGCGTATGCTCAGCGTTTCATGGCCGTTCCCATGAAAACGCTGGGCGTACATATGGTAATCCGGCCGTGACGCACACGTAGGGGGCGGACATATGACATAGCCAGCTGCCCGCCCATTTCCCTGCGTTTGCACGAAGAAATGCCCGAGTGGTCTGGAGCACTCAGAGCTGCCTGACCACTCGGTCCAGCATTCGATGGTCAGTGACCATCGAATGATGGGGGAGGGTCCCACAGATGGAGGAGGTGTTCAAATGAAAAATACACTCGCGGTCCATTCGGTCGGCGTCCTACCGCATACGGACGGTGTGAGCGATCCGTACAGAAGGCGGGGCTAAGGGCCCATGTACTGGGGCACTCTTTGATTAATAAAATAAATACATTTTATTAATTAATTAATTAAAACAATCCACAGTTCATCTCATAGACAACTAGGTGCAATGAAAATTAACAAAACGAATAATGATTTTGTATTCATGTAGCATACATAAATAAATTCCTGCAATATACAAAGACTGAATGATTATTTTGTATAGTAAATTGTGTAACAGGCGTGATAAAACTGGGCAGACATTGAGTGTTATTTCATTTCCTATTATACTATATCTTTCATCTAAGGTATCCTCGTACTAGGGTGTGGGCTGTAACAGCTATTGCATATTGCTATTGAAGGCTGCTTATCACAGGAGCATTTTACAGTGATAGCCCAGCAACAAGCAGCAGTGGGAAACATCTTTTATCTCAGTGGTGTTTAGCTATGAACAACAATCAACAGTGGTTACTATAGAAACCCCATGAAGACGAGCACTACGCTTACTTGCAATGTGCACTTTGTCCAGCTGCTCTACCTGTTTCCTGAGGACAGGGAGAATTAGAGCCCCAGTCTATTGCTAGAGACATGTCACACAAGAGTGCTTTAGTTTTAAAGGTACTGTATGCCGTCTGGAAAAACACAATGTTTCATCAGTCCATTGTGACATCACCCTGGACTTATCTAGCTTCAGCAGCTGGACAGCAGCTCCCCACACTTTAGTAAAAGCCATTATCTCCCTTTTATTCAATTAGCACTTTTCTACTCTTGTGAAATTTTACATAAACAATATTGCAATCACTGGCATCACTATATACAATCAGGGTTGCAATACGCAACTAAGAGGTGGGGCCTATGGGGTTATTATGCTATGGGCATGCAGGGAGGAGGAGGGGGAGCAGTGCCAAATTACTGCCTTGCCCCTGGTGACTAAAATTCTATACCCTAATTCTAGTCGGTTTGCTATGTAGCGAGTTTACAATGGCGACCAATGTTTCCTACCTGCGTATGTGCAGCTCTTCAATGCGGGTGCCCTCAGAGACTTGCATAGTCAGGGGTGGGGGCGTACAGGAGGTTCGTGGGGGGCATTGACGAATGATTTCGGGCACCCATACAAGGCTGCAAATTGATGTATATGCAAATCATCAATTTGCAGCACTGCAGGGAAAATCTGCGAATAGCGCTGGGGGAGGACATTCGGTTTGAACGGCGGGTGGCACTAGAAGGCTTGCAAAGCAGCGAAATAACGCTGCTTTGTGAGCCAACCAGAATGAGGGGTCCCTGGCACTGCGGCGTCTTGCCATGTCCCTGTAGACCTGCACATTCACAGTAGACTCTACTGCACTGCCAGAGAGGTAGGGGCCCAATTTGAGCCTCCTCTATTAAAGCGCACCTGATATTAATAATATGTAATATTGTGGGATATGCAAGAAACCTTCTAAAAAGTGATAAAGTGGACAAGCGGAAAAGTAGCTACCATCCAGCTTCTATCTAGCATTCATCAAGTACTATACATTCAATAATAAGATATGTTGAATTTGCTATGGGCACTTTCCACTTCTTCACTCTTTAGAGGTCTGATACAACTGCCCACATATCCTGTAATAATACATTATCTTCAGTGTGTACAGAATACAGGTACATTGGGCCCGATTCAGACTTGTATGCTGACTCGCTGGTTAGCGCACAGTCCGGTGGTGGGGAAATAGCGCATGTGCAAGAACTGTACTGCACATGAGGGTATATGGAGGTGGGGAAGGGGCAAGGAGGTACTGTATATCTCCCCTGTTTTGTGGGCATGCAGAAGTCAGTATCTGCGTCTGATGATACAGAATACTGGACTCGGCCTGAAGGCTAATTAGATAAATGATGGTCACGCAGAGTGGTTATGGTATTTTAGATCTACAATGTCTAGGTCTACAGTCATATGGTTGACCACTAATGGTCAACAGTCAAAAGATCAACAGGGTCAAAAAGTTGACAGGGTCCAAAGGTCGACAGTGAAAAGGTCGACAGGGTCAAAAGGTCGACAGTCAAAAGGTTGACAGGGTACAAAGGTCGACAATGAAAACATCAACAGGGTCAAAAGCTCCACAGTGAAAATGTCAACATAGTCAAAAGGTTGACATGGAAAATGTCAACACGGAAAAAAGTTAACATGAGTTTTTAGCTTCTTTGGAGTCTATGTTGACATGGACTCCATCTAAGTGTATCGCTGTGCTTGCCATGCTTCGGGCTTGGTGCCTCGCTGCGCCGGGCACACTATTATATTCTCCCTTCACTCAGTAGTGGATGGTAAGGTATGTCGGCTCAAAATTTTGTAAAAAGAAGCATGTCAACCTTTGTACCCTGTCGACTTTTGGACCCTGTCGACATTTTGACTGTTGACCTTTTGACCCTGTCAAACTTTTGACTGTCGACCTTATGACTGTCGACCTAGAGTCAATCTATCATGAGTCTGTATACCACGCAGAGTGATCCGATGGTGCATATTCAAATGCAGAAGCGGATCACAGACGCAGGCAGGAGGCATCTCTTTACACCTGGCTTCTTCCCTGCAACTCCCAGGCAAGGCCCACTTGGCAATAGGTCCTTTCTTTATAGCTATTCTAATGCCACATCCAGAATGTATCCTATATTATATCTGCTCTTATGTGTTGCTTTGTAGATACAAACTGAACTATTTCACAGTAATGGGATAAAAGCTAAGAGCAGACTTGGCGATGCAGGGTGTAGTACAGAGGAACGTTGCTTGTTATGGTTCCCTAGTAGCTTGCTTTATAGTATTAGTCCAATTGTGCAATTATTTCTAACAAGGATCATTAGGTTGGCCTGTTTTTACCAACTTTTTAAAATCTTTATTATATTGTTACACTATAGTTAACATGAAAAGTTAGAAAGGTGCGGTGAAAGTTCACACATTATAGTTCCAGCATTTTTTTAAATGTACCTTTATGTGGCATTTGCTTAAAACACATTATTCCATTTTCTAGCCAAACATATATAACACTCCACCACGATTTGATTGATTGCCTTCCTGCAGACCTTTTTGCAGATTTAGCATTTCTTTCTCTTTTGACATCTTTCTGTTATGCGTGTCACGTAAGTCTCTGGATGGTTAATTTCTCTTTTAGTCACTGGAAAACTGCCATGGCCAATCCTGAGCAACCAGTCAGATTTTGATTTACTCTTCTATAGATACATGAGCAAATTGGCTTTGGATAAAAAATGCATCCAACTGTTCAGTGCTTTAAGCATAAAAATGAATATTCTGTACAACTTGACACCAAAGATGGATTCCCTGTGAGCCTCAAGATGGATTTATATAGTAAATTGTTTGTTAGAATATGTCAGTATACCATGTGTGCGACAGAACATGGTTAAGTTTGTTGGCTGGCAGGTTTGAACACTTATTTCAGCAGTCGGCAAAGAAATTACACATTATTACTCTTCTGACTGCATTGTCTTTTGTAATGGGTTTAATAACAAAAAAAATAAAACATAAATAGAACAATTTTTTATGCCATTGTTGCTTTCTTTTAAGTACAGTTTCCGAAGGGCAGCATTATACTTTAGATGCATTTATAGCACATAAAGCACAATTTACTGTATTACATTGTTAATCTCTGAAAAGTACAACTGCAAGTAATTATGTTTTTAAATTAAATAACCCACACTGATATAATATGGACAATAAGGGCGCTTCTTTGTTTTGTGTCCTTCTATAGGTTACTTAGCAACTAAGCAAATTAAACTATAAAAGTTGACTCATTTTAATGCCAATAGTTCGATTATTTGATTCAGGACATAACAATGGGATCTCGGAACCATGTTAATTCAACCAGATGGATGGTTTGAATTCTAATCAATGAGAGTACAAATGTTGGTGACATGGGTGTATTGAGATGGAAAACCTCCCTGAAGCAGCACTCATGGAGGCGGGATCATTGAGGGGGTGGGGTCTGTTAAAGGGAAGGGACTCCTCATAGGGCCTGATTATGAGTTGAACACAGTTGCAGCTGTCTTTGTGTCTTTTCTTGCAGTTGTGCCTGTGACTTTATGCTAATTCTACTACAATGCCCATTTCTGGTGTCATGGGTGGATTGGAAATTTAAAGAGGCCCTTGAAAAATTTCCAAAAAAGGGCTTCCTTACACAGCCACATCAGTAGCCTGCCACCCTCTTGCACACCCACACTAGCATGCCACCCTCTACCCCCTAACAAATCTATTCCACCAGTCTGTCACCCTTGACCCTCTCCTGGCCACATCTGGGCTGGCCTATTGGGAATCTTCCCTGTGACTTCCGTTAACAATCCAACCTTGGTTGGTGACATATTTATTTGCAAAATAAAGCAAACCTTCTAAGAAGATTGGCATAATTTTCCAGATATGATAGGGGTGCAATACGTCTCTGGATGTGAAGTACTGTACATAGATAGAGTAGACACAATCTGACTATCTGGTTGTGATATGTAATCTCAGACTAAAGTTCTTGTGAAATGTCCAGGCAAAGAACTGTATATAAGCAGCACTGCACACTGAAGAAGTAGCTTCCTTCACAAATATGTTATGGAGCTCAACAGCAGCCTCTGTAGAACTATCATCTTCTACAACTACAACAATAATGTAGGGATGCCTTCAGCACTCACTTTGCTAATGTCGTCATTGGGACTCCGGCTGGAAAACAGAGACGGAATCCTGACATAAATTAGGATGCTAACACCAGAAACTTGACTACTGGGATGTCAACGAAAGTATACAGCAGTGGGCTAGAGCCAGGCTGGGAAAGGGGGGATACTTTTAGGGACATGGGGGGGGGGGGGGAATTTAGGGTTAGGCTGCAGGGAGGGAGAGTTCGGATTATCCATTTAGAAGGGGGTGTAGGGATAGGCTGCAGTGCAGGGGATTAGTTTTAGGTGGTGGGGTAAGGGGTTTAGGGTTAGGCACTAATAGACTGGCTTAATTTCAGGCTGTGCAGTGGGGAGGTTAAGGTAAGGCTGCAGGGAGGGAGGGGTTGATAAATAGCCGGGCAGCTGCATACTGATCCACTGCAGATGTTGCAGTTCTTTTGCTGGGAGTAGTGTGTGATAGCAGGAGAGTTTTGATTGACTGCAAACTGCTTTTGAAGATGAAGCACCATCCTGAACCTGATGCTAAACTGTGAAGTTGCAGTTGACTGCCAGTAGGTAGCCTTCGCCCAGATAGGAAGAAAAATCTCCTGTACAAATTTGTAAATGGATCACAGATTTATACTCAAATTCCAAAATATCAAAGAGACTTTACCATCTGCAGAACAGTGAGTAGATCTGAGGCTGCCACTAATCTGTGACTGAGACAGGATGGAAGTGGTCAGGACTGATGTCGGAGACCTTCCCCAAAAATGCCCGTGCACACCTGCGATTTTTCCTGGCACACCCAGAAAATGTCAGGGTTTTCACCAAGAAATGCCGGCTACCTGTCAGTCAAACATCGGCTACATTGTGGAAAAAGGGGGGGTTGAGACAACGCTCGCTAAAAACATGCAACAGGTGTAAATATGTATTATAACATTTATTATGAATAATTCTTAAAATACTCTGAGATAAAATATATCAGTTTAAAAGTTGGGGGTACCACAATGTAACAAAGAGAGCAAGGATCACCCACAGTTCGGCCGTATAATGTCCTATATCCGTTCCTATAGTGCCTCCAGATAATCAAGCTTTTTCAAGGTGAAAAAGCTTTTAGCGAAACGCGTTGGTGGAGGGGAGCAAGGACACCCAAACTTTTCAGACGCCCCACTGTTCATCACCCTGAAACCGGACCAGTCTCCAGAACCATTCCCTAAATCAGGAACCAAGAGGCATTACTTCCATGCACACCAGGTAGAGCACCTCACTACATCAGGAGCTCCCTGGTCTGGAGATCAGCATCTCTCCTAATACAAGTTCATCTGCAATTGGCATTTCCTAACGGGACGATTATCTGGAGGCACTATAGGAACGGATACAGGACATTATACGGCCGAACTGTGGGTGATTATCCTTGCTCTCTTTGTTACATTGTGGTACCCCGAACTTTTAAACTGATATATTTTATCTCAGAGTATTTTAAGAATTATTCATAATAAATGTTATAATACATATTTACACCTGTTGCATGTTTTTAGCGAGCGCGGTCTCAACCCCCCCCCCCCCTTTTTCCATTGTATTACTCTCTTTGGGTCAGACTTCCCAAGTTTAGAGACCGCAGCTCCAGCAGAACAACTCCTCCCAGGCGCCCTTCAGGCCACTTTGGTGACCTATTTCCTTTCTACATCGGCTACATTGTGTTTACAATCCATATGCATTGCATTTTCAGTCTCTTTTTCCCCTTGTGCATGCAAAATGTGCATAGTATTCATGCACAATTGTTCGATAGTTGCTCGATTTGTAAATTCTCCAATTGGTGATCCATGCTGAATTAGGCCAATTAAGCTAATTGAAAGCTTACAAATGCCTAATTATTTATTAGGGGTAGTGGCCAATGAGTACTGAAGAAAGTCTCTACATTTGTATCTTAAAATAAAGATTTTCCCTACCTATCACACCCCCCAGCTGTGAAAGCAATGCAATGCAAGCAATTCACGGTTGAGTTTGCCGTGAGAATGGCATGCAGGATCTGACTAATTGTATCGACTACTAACAGTTGAATTCACAAATGGAAAAATCAGGTTCTTTGCTCGTGAGCATTCTTGAAAAATTAGTTACCAGGCGGTCAAAATGAAGGAACAACATAATGTCAGCGCCAGCAGCTGTGCATGCCTGAATGGAGCAATGCTTAAATTGCTCTGTTAGGCACCAACTAGTAGCCGCCAGCACACAAAACACTGGAATTTACCCCATAGATTTTGAAGAGTAGAGTTAGTCTTTTATTGTATAGGATATTATAGATTCCTGATTTAATTTGCTTGAGTAAAGTGCCATCATGGTAGTGAACATATTTTATAATATGATATGTACTTCCTATGAATGTTAAAGTTTAATTAAAATAAGCTTTACTTTTTTGTAAAAAAACTGCTAAAAGCCTAGGCACACCTCAGATTTCTGAGATAGTTTGCCATCTCAGCTTCCTGCATGCCGGGCATAAATTTAATGTGGAACGTGAGATGTAGAGAGAAGAGCAGAAGGACTTAGCATGAAGTGGAGAATAATTAGGCATGAACAAAATACATATTTAACCACAGAATTAGCAATATGTAAGTTATGGAACAACAGCTGTTACAGTAATTGTAATTTCAGAAGAAAGACATTGTTATCATTATCATTTCTTTTTCCTTTTTTTCTGAGCGAATTTGTTATAGTTAACAGTGATAAACATCCACGGTTCCTTGTGTATGATCACTGCGATCCATCATAGAAAGAAAGGACATTACAAAATATCTCCTATTTATTCTCATTTCAAATGCATTTTTGTTACAAATAAAACTGGCATTTGATTATTTAAATGCATTATTAGAACCCATCCATCATGTTTTGGAATATAAATTGTCATATACATTTTTTTTGGTTGGTTTAAGCTGGGAAAACAACATTCATTATACGAGTTTTGATCATTTAAATTAATTGTTACGATCCGCCTCCAGCGGATCGGTGTTATGCGCAGATTCACGCATTCCCCTGTGTGTTGGCTCCCTGTGTATTTTCCTCTCTGTGTTGGTATTTGCTCGTTGGTGACCTCCGGTGGTCAGCCTGGGCCATTGCAGCTCACTCTGTCTGTGTGGGTGTGTGATTAGGGCTCAGGTGTTCTCATCTGTTCTCATCAACTGCTAGCTTGCTATGCTCACCTGCAGGCTATGTGTGTTGATCACTTCCTGGTGTTCACTATATAAACCTTCCTCATCTATTACTTCCTGCCGGTTATAGCTTCAGTCTTTGCTAGAAGTGTTCCTGTGCTCCCATCCTGTTCCTGAGTCCGTGTCCAGTATCCAGCCTATCCTCGTGTCCATGTGCAGCTTCCAGTTTGTTCCAAGTGTCCGCATCCAGTATCTAGCCCATCTGTGTGTCCGTGTGCAGCTTCCAGCTTGTTCCTGAGTCCGCATCCAGTATCCAGCCCATCCTTGTGTCCATGTGCAGCTTCCAGATTGTTCCCAGTGTCTGTATCCAGTATCCAGCCATTCCGGTGTCGGTGTGCAGTCTCCTGTCCTTCCTTGGTTCCAGCTGACCTGTCCTGCTGCGCACAGATAAGTGGGGTATTCCCCCAAACCTCCTTTACTGTGCTTTTGGTTATACTGAGACACCTCTGTGTATTGTTACACTTGCTTTGGATTTATGGTACACCTTTGCGTATTGTTACGCCCGTAGTTGAGCCATTGTTCTCAGTGGGATTAGGGTCCCTTGCCATCTCAGGGTTAGTTAGGTTATCCCCTTGCGCTCTCCTGGCCTCGGCAGCAGGTGTTGTCCACCCTTAAGACCTGCCTGTAGCGGAGCGGAGCGGGCCTAACTCGCTCCCCAGCCGAGACGGGCCCAGGCGAAGCCTAGCTCTGCACACAGCTGCCGACTCCTGTCTGAGGCAACGGAGTTAGGGTCCGGCAGGGGTCCCCTTCTCCTAACATTATAACCGGCCATACAGCACTCTGGAGCTGGGTTCTGCCCTCTCAGTCCAGAGATTTCCAGCCGTGTCAGTTTTTTGCCTGTGTCAGTTTTTTGTCCGTGTCAGTTTTTTGCTCGTGTCAGTTTTTTGCCCGTGTCAGTTTTTTTTGCCTGTGTCAGTTTTTTGCCCGTGTCAGTTTATTCTTGTGTCAGTTTATTCTTGTGTCAGTTTATTCTTGTGTCAGTTTTTTGCCCGTGTCAGTTTTTTGCCCGTGTCAGTTTTTTGCCCGTGTCAGTTTTTTGCCCGTGTCAGTTTATTCTTGTGTCAGTTTATTCTTGTGTCAGTTTATTCTTGTGTCAGTTTTTTCTTGCTGGTGTATAAACTTGCATGACCATATCATGCAGGCCATGCAAGAATCATTAGCGGCTCTAAATTTGGCATTCAATGCCGTAAAACCTGGACAGTGGGAGATTTTGCAGCAGTCTCTTCTGCAGCTGCAAAGACTCATCACTGATATTTTTCTGGTCCTCCCAGAGGTCACTGGGGTTCGTTCAACCCCTAATGAGGCCCTGCCTACGGAAGTATTAGGCAGCAAGTCCTCAGACCCAGAGGGTCAGGTAAAGCATAGAAGTTATCTACGGCCGAAGCTTCCGTTAGAGGAGCGTCAGCGGCGTAGAAACCTTAATCTATGCTTATACTGTGGACATTCTGGCCACTTCTTGCAGACGTGTGGCTTGCGTAATTCCGGTGGTGCCGACAGGGTATCTCCTCTGGCCAGGTCTGAGCAGGTTGTCAGATCTAAGCCTGTCTCCACTGTGGCAGAGGAGCTCTCTGCCGAGTCTCCCAGTAAAAGCACTCTGCCTTTTTCTACTGGTCCCAGTGCTGATGTTTTAATGACCAGGGAGTCAGAGTTGCAAACCCTTGAAGGGAAAGCCCAGGTGGTTGAGTCATGTGCCGGGGGCCCGCCGTACCAGTCAGATGCCGAGCGAACCAGATGCCGGGGGCCCGCCGAGCCGGTCAGATGCCGGGGGCCCGCCGAGCCGGTCAGATGCCGGGGGCCCGCCGAGCCGGTCAGATGCCGGGGGCCCGCCGAGCCGGTCAGATGCCGGGGGCCCGCCGAGCCGGTCAGATGCCGGGGGCCCGGAGGCCGCAGCCCCGAGTGGGGGCCCGGAGGCCGCAGCCCCGAGTGGGGGCCCGGAGGCCGCAGCCCCGAGTGGGGGCCCGGAGGCCGCAGCCCCGAGTGGGGGCCCGGAGGCCGCAGCCCCGAGTGGGGGCCCGGAGGCCGCAGCCCCGAGTGGGGGCCCGGAGGCCGCAGCCCCGAGTGGGGGCCCGGAGGCCGCAGCCCCAGAAGGGGTTCAAGTTGGTGTTGCCCCAGAAGGGGTTCAAGTTGGTGTCGCCCCAGAAGGGGTTCAAGGCTGTGTCGCCCCAGAGGGGGTTCAAGCCTGTGTCGCCCCAGAGGGGGTTCAAGCCTGTGTCGCCCCAGAGGGGGTTCAAGCCTGTGTCGCCCCAGAGGGGGTTCAAGCCTGTGTCGCCCCAGAGGGGGTTCAAGCCTGTGTCGCCCCAGAGGGGGTTCAAGCCTGTGTCGCCCCAGAGGGGGTTCAAGCCTGTGTCGCCCCAGAGAGGGTTCAAGCCTGTGTCGCCCCAGAGGGGGTTCAAGCCTGTGTCGCCCCAGAGGGGGTTCAAGCCTGTGTCGCCCCAGAGGGGGTTCAAGCCTGTGTCGCCCCAGAGGGGGTTCAAGCCTGTGTCGCCCCAGAGGGGGTTCAAGCCTGTGTCGCCCCAGAGGGGGTTCAAGCCTGTGTCGCCCCAGAGGGGGTTCAAGCCTGTGTCGCCCCAGAGGGGGTTCAAGCCTGTGTCGCCCCAGAGGGGGTTCAAGCCTGTGTCGCCCCAGAGGGGGTTCAAGCCTGTGTCGCCCCAGAGGGGGTTCAAGCCTGTGTCGCCCCAGAGGGGGTTCAAGCCTGTGTCGCCCCAGAGGGGGTTCAAGCCTGTGTCGCCCCAGAGGGGGTTCAAGCCTGTGTCGCCCCAGAGGGGGTTCAAGCCTGTGTCGCCCCAGAGGGGGTTCAAGCCTGTGTCGCCCCAGAGGGGGTTCAAGCCTGTGTCGCCCCAAAAGGGGACTCTGTCTGTCTTGTCGCCCCAAAAGGGGACTCTGTCTGTCTTGTCGCCCCAAAAGGGGACTCTGTCTGTCTTGTCGCCCCAAAAGGGGACTCTGTCTGTCTTGTCGCCCCAAAAGGGGACTCTGTCTGTCTTGTCGCCCCAAAAGGGGACTCTGTCTGTCTTGTCGCCCCAAAAGGGGACTCTGTCTGTCTTGTCGCCCCAAAAGGGGACTCTGTCTGTCTTGTCGCCCCAAAAGGGGACTCTGTCTGTCTTGTCGCCCCAAAAGGGGACTCTGTCTGTCTTGTCGCCCCAAAAGGGGACTCTGTCTGTCTTGTCGCCCCAAAAGGGGACTTTGTCTGTCCTGTTGCCCCAGAAGGGGACCCTGTCTGTTCTGTTGCCCCAGAAGGGGACTCTGTCTGCCCCATCCCTCAGAGGAATCCTGATTGTCCTGCTTCTCAGCTAAGTTCCAGCCTTGCCGGTGGCTTCGAGAGAACAGCTGTTGGTCTACCTTGTGCTGTTCAGCCAGAGTCTCACTATCGTGCCGCTCATTCCGAAGTATTTCGTAGCACTGCACAGCCAGAGTTTCTCCATGGTGCGGATCAGCCAGAGACTCATTATCGTGCTGCTCACTTAGAAGCACTTCACAGTGTTGTGCAGCCAGAGTTTCACCCTAGTGCTGCTCAGCTGGAGATTCGCCATTGTGCTGCCCAGTCAGAAATGCATCACTGTATTGTTCAGCCAGAGACTCATCTTAGTGCTGCCACACGAGAAGGACCATCAGACTTTAAAGTCTCAGCCCCACAGGCCATAGTCCCAGATATGCAGTCCAGTCAGGTAACAGAGAGTGAAATGTCTGATGTCTTGGATAATATTTCTACCTCTATAGTCTTTGATGGGGACTTAGCCCAATTTGTTGCATTATTAGAACATTATGTCATCATCATGGAGTCCAGACCGTTTTTAGGCATCACTCCTGACAATTTGGTGTTATATCTAATATATTCCTTCAGAGGTGTGCCTTTCAGATGGGCGTCCAAATTGGTTCAGTCTGAGGATCCCTTGTTAAAGAACTTCTCAGCATTTAAGGATGCTGTATTAGAAAGATTTGGCCCCAATAAGGTTGATTCAGATGTCTCTGGGCCGACCTCCTGGCCGGCAGAACCTTCTTCGGATTTGGGAGATTCAGCCAAAAGATCTGCTCATAAGGCCATATCCTCAAGGGGGGTCCCTATAGCCACAACCTCAAGTGAGATCGTTGGTGATGTTACCCCCGTGAACAACTCATGTCATTCAGCGTGGAAAGCCCAGCCCTTAGCTATTACCGCGGGGTGTGCTTTCTTGACTCCGTCTAACAGATATATCCCTGAAATGTTAGCTTCTAGAGTACTGAGGTCTTGGCTTGAGTCTGTATCTGATTCTGATTCGGAGATTGATGGTTATCCGGTATATAAAGGCCCTGTGGTCTTCGAAGAAGCCTATTGTAAACCAGGGACGGCTTCCTGTACCAATTTACCAAAGAAGAAGAAGAAGAAGAAGTCTCGTCGGAGACATTAGCTCTGTTCTGTCTTTGTCGTATCCTACTAAGGTGTCCGGAGTCCACCTTTTTTAGGGGGGGATACTGTTACGATCCGCCTCCAGCGGATCGGTGTTATGCGCAGATTCACGCATTCCCCTGTGTGTTGGCTCCCTGTGTATTTTCCTCTCTGTGTTGGTATTTGCTCGTTGGTGACCTCCGGTGGTCAGCCTGGGCCATTGCAGCTCACTCTGTCTGTGTGGGTGTGTGATTAGGGCTCAGGTGTTCTCATCAACTGCTAGCTTGCTATGCTCACCTGCAGGCTATGTGTGTTGATCACTTCCTGGTGTTCACTATATAAACCTTCCTCATCTATTACTTCCTGCCGGTTATAGCTTCAGTCTTTGCTAGAAGTGTTCCTGTGCTCCCATCATGTTCCTGAGTCCGTGTCCAGTATCCAGCCTATCCTCGTGTCCATGTGCAGCTTCCAGTTTGTTCCAAGTGTCCGCATCCAGTATCTAGCCCATCTGTGTGTCCGTGTGCAGCTTCCAGCTTGTTCCTGAGTCCGCATCCAGTATCCAGCCCATCCTTGTGTCCATGTGCAGCTTCCAGATTGTTCCCAGTGTCTGTATCCAGTATCCAGCCATTCCGGTGTCGGTGTGCAGTCTCCTGTCCTTTCTTGGTTCCAGCTGACCTGTCCTGCTGCGCACAGATAAGTGGGGTATTCCCCCAAACCTCCTTTACTGTGCTTTTGGTTATACTGAGACACCTCTGTGTATTGTTACACTTGCTTTGGATTTATGGTACACCTTTGCGTATTGTTACGCCCGTAGTTGAGCCATTGTTCTCAGTGGGATTAGGGTCCCTTGCCATCTCAGGGTTAGTTAGGTTATCCCCTTGCGCTCTCCTGGCCTCGGCAGCAGGTGTTGTCCACCCTTAAGACCTGCCTGTAGCGGAGCGGAGCGGGCCTAACTCGCTCCCCAGCCGAGACGGGCCCAGGCGAAGCCTAGCTCTGCACACAGCTGCCGACTCCTGTCTGAGGCAACGGAGTTAGGGTCCGGCAGGGGTCCCCTTCTCCTAACAGTAATTTGTGATGGGAACAGACAAGAAGTTTACATGTACTTGTTTCTTTTGTAAATGATACTACTTAAGGTGGATCCATTAGCAGGAGGCAACAGTTTGAAATACATATTCTTACAAGCTGAACATATATACCATTCATGAGGGTTGTTAACTAATGCTTGTCTTCTACTTAAAAACGGCTACTGTAGATTTTAAAAGAAGTGAATTAAAGTAAAATGTATGCCGGCTAGCAATGCCATATAATATAATAAGAGCAGTCAGTATATTAAAAGTACTACATTTAGAGGATAAGGCCTTGGTCCAAGCGATAGAGTCTCCTTGTATATCTATAATCTAAATTAGATTTTAGAAGATACAACTGTTTCTTGTACATCGCACCTATTTAACTCATGCCCGTTTTGTAAAATTTGGGGTACGCACTTCTCATACTCATCCTACATGTCAAAGTGGTGAAGGTATGGAACCTGAAATGAAAGCCTTGCTGTCCTTGGTCCTTGTTACCGCCTAACATATGCAATATGTCTACACTGCCCATTAAGCTAAGGCGAAATTTGCACCTAGAACAGGTGGCTGGTGTCTACGGATACTTAGCTTTCTGTGGAGAAATGATGATCGTTTACCCACAGTTAGTGTTTGTAGAAAACTACTCAACTGCTGCACATTGTGCAATCCATTATACAGTATACTGTATGTTCCTGTTTTCATTCATTTATTTTTTTGCCACTATGTAAGTGGGACGATGTCTATGTTCTCTGTCCTAATGCAATTGGTGGTTTATTTGCTGTTTACGCAGTGGTCCAGTGCAGCAAACTTTTACATTCTACTTTTCTTTATTTCCTCTTATAGTTTTTCCCTTGTGTTTAAACGGTTTTTATTTCAGGTTACTACAAGATCTTATTGGTATCCGACTTCTAAAGCCCCATGCACATGGGGCAACAGGGGGGTGATGCCAGGGAATGGGTGACAGAGTAAGGAAGTGGATGACACCAAGGGAAAGCAGTGAGTGACATAGAGGATATTGTAGAGATGCTGTGGTGACAGAGATATTAATCCACAGGGAGAGTCAAAGATGACAGGGATAAAGTGGGTGGCATGAAGATAGTTGGTAACTATGGAGACATTATTGGACAGCTGTCAGGTGGCTGCAGGGAGACATAAGGTCACTTACCATTGGCTCAGTGGATGGACCCACAGCACAGAAGTATGCCAGTCCATCTGGGAGAATGGAACAGGGCACACAGTGCAGGTACTGCATGCAGGATGGATCGTGACATCACCAGGGTTACCTAACCAGTCCCAGACATGCGGACACATAGGAGGCAGAGAGAAGGGAGCACTCCCTGCCATTACATTACTTCACCTCCTTTTCCTCTAGTCAGACCACAGAGTGACAACATACTAAAAATGTATCATTTTGAGATTGTATGGGCATCAGTTGTGGTCTGCTTAATTGTGGCTTGCCATGGCTGCACCATCACTAGCTCTGGGATGTCTGACAGGCTGAATGCTAAAGGACAGCAAGTGTTAGAATATGTTTCTACAGCCATTTCAGTCATTGTAACATCAATGGACCTTAATCAAATAATCCACACGGTGCAGTACTGTAGAAACCCTGATAAACTGTAACTTGGCCTGCTTAGTTATAGGAACGCCTTCTATCTGGGCATGGCGACTGACTGTGGAGTACTGTAAAAGAGCATGGTAGACCTGCTTAGACAAGTATAAACACAGCAGTTATTTAATATACTGTATATCATTTAGCTCCATAATTCACAGCATAATATGTATTAATAATCAGCTTTATTAGCTATGCAACTTTTATATCCCTGGGCTATGTGCTGTGTGGGCTGTGTGTTATGTCATTTAGTTTTGGTGGAGATATTTTTATGAAAAGCTAGTGTATACTCTTGTAGATAGTAAAGATGGCCACCGAGTAAATTAGTATATGCGCCTTTAAAATTGCGTTGCAAGAACGAGTTCTCCTTCACAAAGTGGATGGTTTATATAAATAGCTGTGGCAAGAAGAGTACAATACATGTTACGTGTTATACATGAGCAGCTTCCAGTTTAGTTTTCATCCTCCTATAGTAAAACATTAACCTTATGTACTTACAGGAGGTCCTGGAGGCCCGGGTTTGCCAGGTGGACCTTCGTTGCCCTGTAAGATAGTGAATACAATGTATGGTTTAAATGTTTTGTTTATTAATTAGCTTTTTCAGTTAAATATTAACAATAGACTGTAAGCAAATGTTGCTTAAATTTTAAGTGTTCACTATCTTATGTATGACTGGTCAGAAGTCCTCTCAAAATGTACTCTTCAGGATGAGCTAATATTTTCTAAATATAAAATATAAAGCAAAAATACCCACATACAAAAGTGTGGAAAAACAAATCTGTATGCTACGGTATTGTACAACCATTTTACACAAATAAAAACATACATTATATACTGTAAGTAAGTCATCAATATTTACAAATATTAACTAAATCATTTAGAAATATCTTCATCTGGTCAGTAATGTGCAAACAAAAGGAATGAATCGAAGTGAGCTGTCAATTGTATCAAATAAGCGTTAATACCTAATGAACAGAAGATAAAGGAAATCAATGTTATTAATCGCTACCTATTGCTGTATTTCAAAATATATTGTATGTGTTAAAATAAAAAATTGATCCATACCTTATCTCCTTTCGGCCCCCCAGGTCCTGGATGTCCAGGCCGTCCAAATTGGCCCTGTAAAAATTAAGAATATTTGATTTCTAAACAACAATAAAAGCCATCAGCAACACATTTGCTTTGAAAAGTTGTATTTTCGAGGTCAGCCAAACCCAATTAAGTCTCCCAAGAAGCATCTCCTCCTCTGACTGATAAAACAGCTGCATCCTACTGATAAGCACACAAACTGAGATGATACAATGCTGCTAGTGGTTGCTTTTTCACCTTGGCAGATCAAATGTAAAGACCCTACCTGGTGTATGTTGATACAGTGAGACATTCATTTTACTGCTTCAATTGAAATCTGCATATCATTATCTTTTTATTTTGCATAAATATTTGCAAAAATGCAGCATGTGTACAGCAAACTTTCTGAATAGTACAAAGTTTTCATAAAAGCTCATTATAAGTAAGAAATATACTCACACCTTGCATCCAGGACAATGTTTTATTGACATTCATTTAAAGGATCACAATATGGACTTTGAACTCACTTTCTAGCCATTACCTGAATAGTTGGAGTTTTTGGAAATGTGTATACATAGTATTTTACTATAGCTGAGAACAGCTTTCTCCTTACTCTATAATAAAATACAACATGAGATGAACATATATAATGATTGTAAGCAATTAATCTGTGACTCAGTTTGTTATTCTATTAACTTATTAAGTATATCTGCACTATATAGTCAAAATTGTATGCCATGCGATGCGATCGCATCGGGGATCGCATTGCACGGCACATCTCACTGTGTGTGTGCACACCCTTAATCTCCTCATTCTATGAAGCATAAACAAAGGTTAAATAAATAAATAACATTAGTTAACTTGGTTCTCCTGCCATAGTAACAATTAAAAAAATGCTTATAACAGTGTTGCTTCTTGACCTCTTCGTTTGTATGTCCGGAAATTTCTTGGGCCGAGCTGCGCTGCAGGAGCGGACTCTCCTGAGAAATTTCCGGGCATGCCACTGATTGGTAGGTGTGTGCCAGTGGTGCCTCCACTGGCGCACACACATCCCTCACATAGCTCTCCCACCATCGTATAACTGCCCCACTGCACATACTTCCCCGGAGATCATACACAGGGGCTCCCCTGTAGCCGTCCCTGCCGACCCCAGACCCTGCCAGAAGCAGCAGCCCCAGGACCTGAATCAGCTTTGTTAGCAAAACAACAAAGCATGCAATTGGGCAAAACCATGTTGCACTGTAGGTGGGGTAGATGTAACATATGCAGAAATATACTGTACAGATTTGGGTGGGGTGTGTTAAAAATCTAAATTGCAGTGTAGAAATAAAGCTGTCTAACATCTGTGTGCTAAATGCAAAAACAGCCTGTATTTACCCTGCAGAGAAACAATATAAATGTATTGTCTCTCCTTGCACAGCAGCATATTCTGTTCCAGACACAAAATGACTTGCTTTATTACTTTCCTGAATCTGGCCCTAAGTGGGCATGGTAGCAAATAACCACATGGCACAATGCATGTGCACGTGTGTTCCCATCGCAGCAAAGATAAGGTTGGATGTATCTCAGGGGAGGCTCCAGAGGCGGGCTGCAGCACAGTTCAAAATTTAAATAGGGGAGCCACACCAACTGCCATTTCCAACTGACTCACTGGCAGTTGGTGTTCTCCATTATTTGAATTTTGAACAACCCAACCCCTAAAACCACCACTGATATCTCTATAAAACCATAACCAGAAATTAAATGTCAATAGATAATAGATATTTTTTTTGTTTTTACATATTACATAATACATGCTTCCAGACAAGTGGAGAAGCCGATGATCACTGCTGCTCTATCCTTGAAAAAGGCAACTGGGATCGCCGAAACATGTTGGATGAGAAGTGAGTTATTTCATTGCTTTTTACAATCTGTATTTGTGGCTATTGGCAATTGGGCCACATTACAGTTGTACTTTTTAATTTAATGTTTTTTGTACTGAGACCGGTCCTCCCCCTCTATGTTTCTGTTATATACCTCCACACATGAGGTTTACAGCTTGAGTAGATTTAAGGGGACCAGCTCTCTAAAGAAACCGTTATGTGTTTACTGCACCTGCACCTCCAGTGAGCATGGTACGCAGTAACCTTGGCATATGGGATTGTTTTATCTACATGTGGTGATGTCTGGATGTAGCAGTTAAAGAAAACTTCATACGCTTTAAAGCTCCTGTCACTACAGTGAGTATGGTACGCACTTAGAGATCGCTCTCACTCATTTTGGTATATGATTTGATAAAATTTACACTGGTGAACCCATAAAGAAACTGTTATACACTTATAGCACTTCACTCGATTGTAAGTTTCGGTGTGATTTCTTCCCGGGATTGCTTTACCCAACTCAAATTTTATTATATTGTGTCACTTACACTATTTTTTTTTTCATATTTTCCTTTATCGCGAGAAAAATCATTTCGTGGGACGCACAAGTCAAGCGCCATCATTTCCACATTGGTACTTGTGGAGTATCACGGCTCCCACGACCTGCATCGTATGCAGATCGTATGCTAAAAATCGTATCGCATCGCATCGCATGCGATCAAATCGCATGCGATGCGATCGCACCCGATTTTGCACTGAAATGCATCAGAATGCATTGAAATGTGTATTAAACTTGTGAAATGCCCCCAAATGCCATTTTCATAGTGCACCACCCCCACTATCAACGTCAACCCGAAGCGTGGCGAGCGCAGCGAGCCCGCGAGGGGCGGCGGTACGCGTCCTACGACCTTTTCATATCCCCACTATCCACGTCGGCGTGGAGTTGAGAATAGAATAGTGTGGCGAGCGCAGCGAGCCACCGAGCCCGAAGCGTGGCGAGCGCAGCGAGCCCCGCGAGGGGACGCGGATACCTTCACAGCTATACGCGTCCCCTCGCGGGCTTCACAGGTATCCGCGTCCCCTCGCGGGGCTCGCTGCGCTCGCCACGCTTCGGGCTCGCCACACTATTCTATTCTCAACTCCACACCGACGTGGATAGTGGGGGTATGAAAAGGTCGTAGGACGCGTACCGCCACCCCTCGCGGGCTCGCTGCGCTCGCCACGCTTCGGGTTGACGTTGATAGTGGGGGTGGTGCACTATGAAAAATGGCATTTGGGGGCATTTCACTACTTTAATACACATTTCAATGCATTCTGATGCATTTCTGTGCAAAATCGGGTGCCATCGCATCGCATCGGATGCCATCGTATGGCATCCGATGCGATTGCATACGATTTTTTAGCTAAAATGCTCAAAAATCGGTAAAACATCGTATCGCATCGTATGCCATCGTATGCCACTACATATGGCATACGATGCCATGCGATGGCATACGATTTTTGAGCAAAAATGCTCAAAAATCGGTAAAACATCGCATTGCATCATATGCCATCGTATGCCACTACATATGGCATACGATGGCATACGATGGGAGCCGTGATACTCCACAAGTACCTCCACATTTGTTCTGGAGTAAATTTGGAAGGTATGCCTAAAATAACTGCCGAAAACCAGGTAGTTCGTTAAAAATGTTTTGCAGCTCCATTTGACACATGCTAGTTTAAATGCATTGTACAGTATTAGTATTATGTTGGCGTATGACCGGTTTGTGTCCTTAAATAGGACAGCAGATGACACGTCCCGCTTATTGACTGATTGTGATTAGAGTGGTAATCATAACATAATTAGTGCAGTATAATAAAATGCAGTAATCACAAAAAGTACCCATTGGGGGCAATAAATGGTAGTGGGGTTGGGAAGCCCTTAATCGTGAATGATGTGGCGCATCAGGTATCCCTTTGAGAGGGGGAAGAGGAACAGTACAGCGTGTTAAATTTTTTTTGTGATTACTGCATTTTATTATACTGCACTAATTATGTTATGATTACCACTCTAATCACAATCAGTCAATAAGCGGGACGTGTCATCTGCTGTCCTATTTAAGGACACAAACCGGTCATACTCCAACAGTGTATGCACTAATTAAAAACACCACTAACTGCCACTGCTCAGATATAAATACCTCTGACATTTAGTGGCAACAATCCTTTGATCACAAGATTATAATCATTTATTGTTTATCAAATGTGCTTATTGTAAACTGTTTATTATATGTAATGAATTTTCTTGAGCTAATATTTAAAAAAATTGGAATTAAAAGCTACGTTTTATCTTACTCATTATCTCTTACAACATAAAAGTGTGCCTCCCACAAGGAATCCTTTCTGTGAACAGCTGCCCACTCTAGTGTTTGGCTGTTTCTCCCCCCTTTAAGCATCAGAAATAGCGGCAATATTTTTTGAACACTATAATGAGGTATACCAATCTAGGGTCACTAAAGGAAGGGAGGAGATTGAGGAATATATGAATGGAATGGATTTACCTAAACTTTCACAAGAAAGCTATGAGTTTTTAGACTCACCCATTACCCTTGAGGAGGTGCAACTGGCAATTGGGGCTCTATCAATGGGTAAAGCTACAGGAATTGATGTTTTACCAGGAGAAGTCTATAAGCAATATAGTGGTGTAATTGCTCCTCGATTGTTGCAGTTTTTCCAAAGTATGGATATAGAAGGGAAGCTGGCAGATTCCATGACGGAATCTATAATTACGGTTGTACCTAAAGCCGATAAAGACCCTACACTGGTGGATTCCTACTGGCCAATCTCCATGCTTACTGCCGATGCCAAAATTTTCGCTAAGATACTGACGACTAGATTGAGCGGCGTAATCAGGGAGATAGTACATACCGACCAAACAGGATGTATGAAGGGGAATTCCACAGCTATTAATATACGTAGAGTCTTTACCTTTATGCAAACAGCGGATATAATGGGTAATAACTATGCGATCACGTCTTTTGACGCAAATAAGGCCTTTGATTCGGTGGAATGGGTCTATTTGAGATGTGCTATGTGTGCCTTGGGTTTTGGCCCCGGGTTCATAAGATGGGTGTTCCTCTTGTATCAGAATCCAAGGGCCAGAATCCTGGCCAATGGATATATTACTGAATCTTTTCAACTGAATCAAGGCACCAGACAGGGGTGCCCCTCTCCCCTCTCCTCTTCGCAATAGCAATTGAGCCAGCTGCTTGTAAACGAAGAGCGACCATGGGAGAGGGGAGAGGTGAACTTGGGCACAAGACCCATATGGTATCTCTTTATGCAGATGATCTCCTTGTGGGATCCACAGAGCACGAGAAGGATTTGCGGTACTTATGTAGTATCTGGGCGCCCGATTTTTTGATTGTATGCCTTAAGTTAAGGCATACAATCAGATGCGATGCGATATCGCATCGCATCGCATACGACCATATCGCATGCGATGCAATGCGATGACCCGAATTTTCCATAGGATTCAATGTTAAAATGGACTGAGTCCATTTTAACATGGAATTCAATGGGAAAAAGGGGTCCTTTTCCTACCCCTACTATCCAAGTGGGCATGGAGTCGGATATAAACCTGTGGCGAGCGTAGCGAGCCACCGAGCCCGAAGCGTGGCGAGTGTAGCGAGCCCCGCGAGGGGACACAGAATACCGTCCCCACGCGGGGCTCGCTTCGCTCGCCACGCTTCGGGCGATGCGATGTGCCCGATCCGACCCGATTTCTAAATCGGGCGCCCAGATACTACATAAGTACCGGATTTGCCATTAGCTGTAGACTGCATTGAGGAGTTTGGGCGATACTCGGGACTAGTGGTAAACCGTAATAATCATAATAAATTTACTTATAGCCCGGAGAGAGGTGAGCTGTGAATACGATAACTACGTAGGTCTATCCATGGTAGATAGGTTTAAATACCTGGGGGTTATTATCTCCAAGGAGCCCAGTGACTTTATAGTAGATAACATCGACCCTTTAATAGTAGTGCTAAAAATTTAATGTAAGAATTGGGCTAAACTCCCCTTGACTATGCTCGGAAGGGTTAACCTGGTAAAAATGTCAATATTGCCGAAATTCCTGTATGTACTTCAGCATGCCCCGGTTTTTGTCTCCAATGAGGTATTCAGTAGAATAAATAGTGTCATCTCCTCATTTATTTGGAAAAATAAAAACCCTCGAGTCAAACTGGACATATTGACTATAGAGCGGAAAAAAGGAGGGATGGCACTCCCCAATTTTAAAAAGTACTACTATGCAGCATAAATTGCCCACTTGTGGGCATGGGTCAGGGTGCATGAGGCCTTGGTAGAGCTGATGGAGCTTATAAGGAAGGTGGCCCCGGGACATACTCCAATCCAGGAAATATTAATGGTAGGAAATGGTAGAAGGACCCCCCCCCCCCCATGTTAAAACAGGCTAGGAAAATCTGGAGGTGGATGAATAAGGAAATGGATTATGATGGGATCGATCCCGAAACCCATATATTTTTGTTAGATCCATTGAAACAACTCAGTGTACATCAAGGCCAAAAAATTTGGAAGCAGTATAATATAAGCTCCATTGGACAAATATATGGGGGCAACCTTATTAAATCCTTCGCTCAATTACAGAAGGAATATCAGCTTCCACATAGTATGTTCTATAGATTTTTACAAATGAGGAGTGCTCTTAATCAATATAATAGAGATAATATCCAACAGATTTCTGAATCCCCGGCTAAAAAATTTCTAAGTAAATTAGGCACAGGGAAGGTGATATCTAAATGCTATAGTTTTATTTCCGAAAGGACTCAAGGCGAGGAATTGGATGGGCTGTTGTTAAAATGGTCTAACGACATCCCGGACTTAAACTTGGGAAATTGGAAGAGGGCATTGGCAGCCGAAAGTATGGCCACAAATTCGAGTAGGATCCAACAGGTCCAATTCAATGTTATCCATCGGATATACCTGACCCCTGAAAGATTATGTAAATTATCCACGAACAACAGATGTCAATGTCCCAAATGTAAGGAGGGGAGTAGTGGTCAACCATGTAATTTTTGGCACCTTTTATGGAATTGTAAACAAGTTAAGGAATTCTGGGATGGAGTTGGGGAGGTCCTTAAAAATCTGGGAATCCCTGCCCAATGTCTATACCCTCTAGGCTTTATACTAGGGATATGGCCAGAAAATCAGATGTCATCAGTCCAGAGACAGTTAGCGACTAACTTATGCGCGAAAGCCAAACTTATAATTGCCCGTTCATGGATGGCACATAAAGGGCCTGTTCTTAAAGAGATTTATCTTAAAGGATAAATGTTGTTAATTGCACCATGGAGCACGAAAAGCACTCTGGGAATCCCTGCCCAATGTCTATACCCTCTAGGCTTTATACTAGGGATATGGCCAGAAAATCAGATGTCATCAGTCCAGAGACAGTTAGCGACTAACTTATGCGCGAAAGCCAAACTTATAATTGCCCTTCCATGGATGGCACATAAAGGGCCTGTTCTTAAAGAGATTTATCTTAAAGGATAAATGTTATTAATTGCACCATGGAGCACGAAAAGCACTTGTATATTTTTAGAAGGCAAGGAACTAAATTCTATGATATTTGGGGGGGAATGGTATTATTCTCAATATCATAACACAGAGTAAGTTTATAAGCACCAATAGTAAATGATAGGTATGGGGGAGGGTCAACTTTAAGGAAATAAAGGAAATACTCCAGGTGGCTCGGGGGATAGGTACCAGCCCCAACACTATAATATATACTAAATAGTAATTCACCAATGAATCAAACATAGATAAATGTATTTAAAGGAATAGAGGTTTTGTCTGGAAATGTCGATAGGCGCACAAGAGAATATAGAAAATATAACACGATAGAAAGACCACACAAGACTCACTAGATGGTAAAATGTGTATATGTATATCACTAAATAAAGTAAGTCAAAGTAGGTAAAGGCAATTAGGTCACTGGACGATGGGTAAAGGTATTTTGTCCAACACAGATGACTGAGGGGGGGGGGAATAGATGAATATCCTATAGAAGTTAAAAAAGGGCAATGTGCATGTTAACTGTCTGTGCTACACGAGAAACTGAAGAATGACCAAGGAGAATTATATCTGGATGCTTTTTAATGTGTCTAAGTTTTTGTATTGTTAATTGTAACTGTATATGCTGTCTTTTGTCTTTTGGTATATGTTATAAAAACCAATAAAGAAGATTAAAAAAAAAAAAAAAAGGGCCGGTGTGGGTGCTATCTGGGGGTGTAACCATATCTGGGGTGTTACTGGGCTTCACAGGGGGAGGTGTGGGGATAATTAAGATATTTGGGGATTATGGTAGTGAGTTGTTTCTCTGCTTGATGATGGTTTTGGGGACTGTGTTCAGTCTCATTGGGGAAGGTACTGTATTATGTGAAATGTGGAGGTTTTTGGTTTGTTACAGCAGCTTAGATGTCTAGGGGGGCACTAGACTGATAAGCATATTGAAACCAATGACTTCCACACAGGTGTAGTGATGCATTTATCCCGCCTATTTTGGTGTTGGTTCCGCCTACATTTGATTTGGTGCCACTACTGAGAGTGCATTTCTAGAAACTTTTCCAGGGCCACTTTTACTTTGCAATCCATCTCTGACCGCAGTGTCTTGCTGTGAGGGGAAGAGTTATGAGGGTCCCTTTTCCTTAACAGAGCAGGACTGAATAAATGATGTCCATGTGCACGTTATATTTACTCACAAGAGAGAGTGGTGTAATGTCCAGGAACTTCTGTAGTGCTGGGCATGCCCACACAGTGATGGGTGGGCATGGTTCATGGGTACACCATTTGCCATAAGACCATGCTCCCTAGTCACAACACCATGCTACCTAATTTTGTCAGATGTTCCTCCTGGTAGAAAGCTGGGAGGTATATGTAAGTGATTTTGAATCTTTGAATAAACAATATTTAAAATAAATTAATAAAATATAAAAATATCTTTTGCATCATGTATACAGTGTTAAAGAAAATTGGGGAGATCTATTAAAGCTTGGAGAGAACAATTTGGAGAGAGATAAAATACAAATCCGCCAGTTTCTACTGTAAAAAATGAATATGGCACTTAGAACATGATTGGTTAGTACTGTATCTCTCTCTCTCCAAGCTTTGCTAAATCTCCTCCTGCATCATTTCATGAATGTTCTCTTACTACATATAAACATGTCATAGCTCAAAAATAGAAAACGAGAAGAGCGATTAGACTCTTGACATAAACTATGACCTCAAAACTATGGTAAAATTTGTACTTTTTAAATTAGATAACTATATCAGGAACATTTTACGAAGCATCTCTCTTTCTAATGCATTTTCCCTTTTGTTAACCTATTTCATTCAGAATGGTATATGTTGTTGTACAACACAAAGCGGATTGCAATGTTAATCCATTACTGAAGCAAATAGGAAAAAAACAACTTGAAGATATTACTTGTACTGAAGGAAGACATTTACTTTTCAGAACTTTGTAACCTTTCTCATTTAATCCTTGTTTTCAGGAGTCAAAAGTCTCCCCAGACTCTCTCTCAATTAAATCAAAGGTTTTCTTTCAACATTAGTAAAAGTGCAGTTTATAAAATGTCTTTGTTTATCCTTTATACTTTTTTCTGAGTTACATCTGCAGATAGCATGTGCTTGTCCTTCCAACTACAAAGATGGGGACATACATTTACAATCATTTAAACCACTGCACATCATCGTGACATTAGTTGTTCAAACCGCTAGATTTACTATAAGACGGCTTGAGGTTTTAAATGTCAAAGAGCGAGCGATGTGTAGACTTTTACTTTTAGAGTGTAAAACCCACATGAGTTTAGGTGCAAAGCTTTTTAGGGATCAATACTATTTTATGCCAATATAAATGCTCTCATGAAATATAATTTATTAATCACATCATAAGTGAAATGTTATTACCCAGAATAATGTAATTATTAAAACAAATATTTTCTCCTAAAAATAATGTTAACATATTTTCCATTCAGTATAATTATACTATCATGGCCACAGGAGATGTTTGTTTCCTACCTATCAGGCTGCTTGTGAGGGTCCTCTGTGAGTGATGTTCCTACCAGCCCAGCAGTATGTATGGATAGCATCATCAGCTGACACTCCCAGCCAATCCCGTGTCAAGCTTCCAGATGTCCCAGTGGCTGATTGTCAATGTCCTAAGTCACACAGGTTTTTTTTTGTGAGCCTCATAGATGAGTAATCAGTTAATTAATTGTTCCGGCATTCTCTGAACTTCTATTATTATTACCTGCAATACCATCTGCATTGGGATCACTCAGTGTGATTATTCCAATTCCAGCCTGGTCAGCACTCCAGTCCCATCCAATATTTCCAACCATCGGTTAAAGTCCAATACACTTGATCTCCTGTGCCAGTCCGATACTCTCCGCCATCAGTGCAATACTGATATTCATGACCATCGGTGCAAGTCCAATATTACTGGCCATCCGTGCAAGTTCAATATCCTTAAACCACGGAACTACCCTTTAACTGTAGTCTAAAGACTTGGTACAGTAGTTCTTTCAAATCTCATTACCTCTTCTAGTGCTAGCTCAGGTAAAATGGACAGGGGGCCGTCTGTCAGTTGCAGAAAAACCCAATACCCTTGCAGCGTTCCTTGGAGAAGACTGATGGGGTAAGACTCCATGCCCCTGTCCAGTTAACCCCCTGATGCTAGTTTCTGTTATCCACAGTCCTACCTGGGGTAAAGTGTCCCCACTTTTCTATGAGTAGGAATTATAGTTATCCACCCAGTTTCAAGCACAACACCATTCCAGCTGTCCATAATTCTGACACATGTCTAGAGACATCCACACAGCAAATCCAGACAGTTGGCACTGGCCAGATGGATTCAGCCAATGATTAGGGTGTTGGCTCCTAGGATGTGCTGAGTCGTCCTAATCAACAGGAATCATTGCAGCAGCAATTGGTACAGTTTATTCATGGCCAGTCTACTCAGTTGGATGAAATTCAAGGTATCTCATCTAAAGCTCCAGCAGCTCTAGCTACTCCTTCTGCAACTCCCATTCAGGCTTCTGCTCCTGTATTTCTGCAACACATCTATTTGGCTTCCTAATAAATTTGAAGGTAACCTGAAGCATTGCCATAGTTTCCTAAACCACTGCGAGATACATTTCGAACTTCAGCTGTCCTGTTTTCCAATTGCAAGTTCACATATTGCCTATATTATTTATTTGCTATCCGGAAAACCCTTAGAGGGGCCTCTCCTCTTTGGGATGATTCAGACCCCATGTTCTCAGACTACTCCAGGTTTGTGGCATCCTTTCAGAAATTTCTTTGATGAGGCAGGGAGGTCCACCACTGCTACACAGATATTCTTTGTTTGCATCAAAGTGGGAAAACAATGGCACTGTATGTCATTCAGTTCAAAACCTTTGCTGCAGAGTAGAATTGGAAAGAGGATGCCCTGAAATCAGTGTTTTAGAATGGTCTCTCAAAAAAAAATTTAAACTCAGGCTATACCGGCCACCCTAGATGACCTGATTTCGCCCTACAATAGGGTGGACTTGTGCTTTTGTGACCATGTACTGGAGAGAGGCAATTATTTCCAGGTCAGCTTCACTCTCTCAATTCCACATCAACCATGGACTTTATCACTGACCTGCCACCCTCGCAGGGATTCAACACCGTCTGGGTAATAGTGCATCATTTCTCTGTAATGGCAAATTTTGCTCCTTTGTCTGGTTTGACATCTGTCCCTCAGTTAGTGATTTTCTTAATTCGTAAGATTTTCAGAATTCATGATTTACCTTCTAAAAAATTGTCTGATAGAGGAGTCCAATTTGATGTCAGATTTTGGAGAGAGTTGTACACAGCATTGCAGATCAAGATAAGATCTCCTGCTTATCATCCGCAGGCTAACGGTCAAACCGCCATCTTTATATTTCTTCCACAAAAGACAATTGGGCTGAACTTTTACCGTGGGCTGAATTCGCACACAACTTCCATTTCCAATGTTCCTCAGAGACAACTTCATTCCATGGGGTACTATATATAGTTTCCATCCTAGAGTCCCCGAGTTCAGAACCAGTATGTAGCAAAGAGGTCCAAGCTACTGATATAGCTCTCCAACACTTTTCAAGATCTGCTTTATTCAAGACTTATTCTCAGTATAAAAAAAAAAATTCTGACAGGAAATGTTGAGCAATACCAAATCTCAATCAAGGAGATTTGGGGTGGCTGTCTACAGGTAACATTGAACTTTGAGTTCCCACAATGAAGTATGTTCCTCACTACATTGGTTATTGCCCAGTCAAGCTAAAGTTGCCCTCCTTTCTTAATGTTTCAAATTCCCATATGTCGATCCTGAAACCATTGGTACTGAATAATTTCTGCCCTACTTTATCATCAACCCCAAAAGTGGAGAGTCAAAGAGGCACTGGATTCAAAGTTGAGAGAATTCTGGACTCTGGTGCAGATTCGGGCTTCTTCATTATTTAATTAATTGAAAGGGCTACAGCCAAGTAGTCAGAGGGATTGGGGCCAGGCCCAAAGTGTGTAATGCTCCTGCCAGCCCAGCAGCATGGGATTATTTCACTATAGCCTGTCTTGTGACTTGGTAGTTCTACCAGATCTAATTGTTCCCTTAACGCTTCTAAATTTTCTTATTTTTCCTGCTCCATTCCCATATTATTTAGTCCTTATAATATTTAAATATATTGGCCCCGACTATTTACAAGCAGCAAGTGGAGCAACTTGCAAAATTACCACAGATTTATTAGAGGTTATGGTAGGGAAAGGATTATGAACGTTAGACGTAACCAGAATTCATATGTAACCCTCCATAAGGGCTCATTAGCCAATTGTGCCACTGCCCATCTTGACCAGTCCTGCCAATACTCCCCGCTGCTCCCCCGGGACACGGTAGTACCCGAGAGTCATAGCAGACATTGGCTTCCAGATTGTGTTCTGCAGCGGAAATCCTGGAAGTGCAGCAGCCTGTCTGATTGGTCATCAGCACAGCCAGGTAGATGGCAATCTTATTCTGGCCAGGCGTGAATTTACCCACTATCTGGGTAACCTAATGCTCCCCAGCTCTCAGATTAGCCCTTTAAATGCCAAGTGAATTTGTCAAAATTGGTGTAAAAATTTGTCAAGCAAACATTTGTATTCATCATAATGACCTGTAATGTTTACCTTATATAGGAAATATATTTTTTACACAAATTATATAAATAAATGTGAGCGATGTTGGCATTATTTTTCGCTGATATTTTGCACATCTCTCACAGAGATGTTGCCATTTTTAGCCGATATTTTGTGCATCTTTCACAGAGACGTTGGCACTCTAAGGGTTAATACACTTAAAGTTCTTCACCTAAAAACATACATAGATGGTTCATATTAGCTATTATAACACTCATTTTGAGCACGCATCTTATTTTGCCTAATGATATGCCATCATATTCTATATCTAGCACCCAGCATCCCAATAATCCTCTCTATCAATATTCTGCTGCCAAAAATGTGCAACCACATCTATTTGTTTAGTGAAATTGTGTCTGACATTAAAATAAATTACACATGACTCCTTAATTCTAGAAGACATTTAGCAATATCAGAGTTTCTTAGAATAAATGTAACCTTCCCATTGGCACCTTTTTAAATTGAGGTCCCGGGCAGAACACACATCAAGACGCAGCCAGCAACAGAGTTCTAAGGGAGCTGATTTATCACTAGTGTCTTATCATTTGAATTAAACACATTAAAGAAGAAATTAATTAGTATTTTCTTTAATAACGTAACATGAACATTGTTCAGTAAAGTGCCAAGTTAATTATCAGAACCCATTGATCATTTGGTTTGCATTTGATTTTCATCCACCCTTGAAATAAATAGTAATGCAAGTATTTCAAGAAGAGCTATTCAAACGCTTTTGACGCCATGGCCCAAAATTATCAAAGGATGCATTTCAGTCTCTGGTCTAGTTTTTGTTTAATGTCCTTTGTATTTTTATCAATGAAACTGCATAATAATACACAAGCTTACTTGTTGTCACAGGACAGTTGGAATGTAAATAAACAGAATAATAAAACACCATGAAAAACTAAAAGTCTGCATATAGGAAAACATTAGGAAATGAAATAATTTGCCTGTAAAGCAAGTTGTGCAGGAAATATAATTTCACTGCACTCAGTGTATCCTGGTGACAATAAGGTGCAGAGTCTGTTCATAAAGGACATAAAGGACAGTGGCGTCACTAACACCTCTTTCACATCGCAAATGCTGTGTCGCCCCCGGGATTTGGACAAAAAGCAGATGTCACACGCACAGGGACATCAGAACGTTTTTAGGTTGGAGGGGCTCCAACATATGTAATTTTGGTTCCCCTGGTGGAGGAGCCACTTTTCAGAAGGGGGCAGTCCAACCAAGTGGAGAAGGAGGCAGTCTGATGGGGAGGAGAAGAAGGTGCATCATGGCGAGGAGGCAGCATCTTGGAGAAAGATGCCGAGTCTGAGTCCTACCTGTGTCTCAGTCGCACCATAATCTGCTCCCTCCATTTCTGTCACACCATCATCTCCTGCCTGGTCTCTCACCATATGCCCCACTCTGCGTTTCTGTCCCCCGCTCTTGCCTCCTGCACTCTGGGCTAATTCAGGATCCAACCCGCATTATGTTTGTTGTTTTTGTGCTGCGCTTGCACAGGAGGGGTCCTGCGCTCACACCACAGAACAGTGAATGCCTTTGTCTGATTGATAGGCAGAGGCGTTCACGGAGAGAGAAAGGGTCGTATCTCCCCTGTTTTCATGGAGTGTGCCATGATATGCAATTTCCTTGTCCTTGCAAGCCAGCCTGTGACTGCAAGCCTGAGTAAGGTTAGACTTACCCAGGCTGCAGCCACATAGTGAGACTACTTATGTACCCTTCAATCAGTCCCTATTTTATAATAATGTACAATTTATTAATATATAGTATATTTAATACAATGAGTAATCTTTAAAGAGACTGTTTTAAAGTTTACTTACAAGACATTACAAAACTCCATTGCATAGCAAATGTGTCTCACTTGTTTGCATGTTTGCTTTAAATATCTGGCTATTCCTTCCTACCCTTCCTAAGGGTCTCTCTCATGTGTGTTTGCTATGCAGCTGCCATATGTTGGGATTGAGATGTGGTAACTGCTGTTTAAAGAGCTGTCAAAGAGGGTTCCCGGGATCTCTGCAGCGAGTGCATTGTCCGTACACATTGACAATTTCTAGAAAGCTTAACAGACCATGAACACAAAAAGGAGAGGGGAGTATGTGCCGGAGTGTCTACCTTTCATCATATAGGGCTCTCAGCTAGGCGGAAAACGTCACTTCACAAAAGTATATGCTTTATGAACAGAAATAGTTTGTGACATACAAACCAGCATATCTTGCTTTATCCACAATTACACCACATTAAGGGAAATGTTTGTTCTTTATATTTGCACAGTATATATTATATGTAATACAAAAATATCCCAGTTCTGACAGAATATAATATTAAAGCTGCTCTACATAAATTCAAGTTCACAGTATTCAGTGTTTATCTGTTGTAGCTAAACTCAGCCATAAGACAGTGAGACATTTGAGTACAAGTAAAGGTGCACATACACGGTACAATATTACCCGTGTGTTTTGAACTAGATTGCATCGCATCGCATGTGATTTGCATGCTATTTGCATGCAATGCGATCAGGACCTAGTTCAAAAAGCACGGGCTGCAAATACTTTATGTGCTGTGCGATGGGATGCCCGCATAGCACCATTGTACCATGTATGGGCACCTTAAGGCAGGGCAGACAATGAGAAAGGTTTCAAAGTAGCTGATTACACATCTCAGCACCCGTCACACAGGTGTATATGTATGAAGCAGTTATAAGGGAGAAGTGATAAGTGCCTGGTACTTTATCACCGGCCAATCAGCTCCTGACTGCTAAGTTACAGGCTGGGTTTAAAAAATGGACAGTTAGGAGCTGATTGGCCGGTGATAAAGTACCAGGCACTTTATTACTTCTCCTCTCCCTTATCACTGCTTCATACATCTACCCAACAGTATGAAGAGGAAGATATAAGTTACTGCTCAACTACCTCCCAGATCATTTCCCCAAACACTACACTTCAAAACTTGCCAATTCCCAAGAAGCATAGTACAGTCACTGAATATGGAATACTGTATAATGGTTACCATGTTAAGCACAATAAAGCTTAACATGGTAATCATAGTACAGGTTTGGTGCTAGTCTAGCACTATACAGGGCTGGTATAAGGCTTCTCAGCACCCTAGGCAAAATTTCAACCTACTGCCCCCCATACTGCCACCAATACCCACTTGCCTTAAGGCATACTTGCCTAACAATCTGGAATGGCAGGGAGGCTCCCAAAAATTGGGTGGTCCTCCCAGCCCCCAGGAAGGTGGGCAAGTCCCCTGCTTTCCCTGTAGACATCCTTTTGAAACCCACAACAGAGTGCAAGGAGGAGGGGGCAGCAAAGTAGGGAAGTATGCCTCAAGGGAAAGTATGGAGGTGAGGTCTTAGAAGTTCCACAGCAGCCACCTGCATTAAGTACAGTACAAAAATGAGCTTTATAGACATCCTTGATTTTTTGATAGGCAGACTCGTGGGGCCCCTCCAGATCCCAGCACCCTATTCATTAAAATAACTGGCCACAACAATTAAGGTACTGACTGTAGCAATCATTATCATCACTGCACACTTGCAACAGCTCTACCTTTAGTGCAAATCAGAATCAGAATCAGCTTTATTGGCCAAGTATACTTGCGTATAGTATACTAGGAATTAGATTTGGATGGCTGTGCAACAGCCAGGAAGGTAACAGATATGTATAACACGTACAGATATGTGCCCTGGGGACAGTTAGGACATGTGGAACATATCTATGCTGAGCTGCGCAGCACCTAGGCAGCCATTTGCCCGTGAGGCACAGGACTAGGGGTGGCACCTGTCAGAGGTGGCATGGCAGGCTGCCTGTGAGTCTGTTAATAGTGATCACCAGTGGCAGTGCAGGGGATGCTACTGCTATGAGGTTTTAGGGGCCCCAGAGCCTAGCAGACATCCCCCTGCACCCTTTTGAAGTTTTTTTTTTTTTTAAAGTGTGCCCCCTCTTGGCGGCTCCTCCCTTCAGCGGCAGTGATCTTGAATCCCGGCACTACTGAGCATGGTGGCTCCCCCCTTTCCCAGTGCCAGCGCCAGCGCCGGACCCAGCCCCGCCAGATGCAGTGCTGATCCTCTGACCCAGTGGGGTGGAGGGGAGAAATGACATGGTGGCTCCACCATCACTGATTGTGAAACCCGGCTCTCTCCCTCATCCAGACCCAACCCCGCCGGCTGCAGGGCTTATCCTCAGAACCGGCAGGGGAGTGACTTGGTACCCCACACCCCACCCCAGCATGGATCATGGAGCAGACTCAAGCTCTGTGGGACAGACAAGTTACACCCAGGTTAGTGCTTCCATGCCCTGTCCCCAGCCCAGTGCCGGCAATCTAACTAATCATCCCCTGTCCGCAGCCCAGTGCCCCCCCATCTAACCAATCATCTCCTGTCCCCAGCCCAGTGCCCCCATCTAACCAACAATCCCCAGCCCTGTGCCCTGTCTCCAGCCCAGTGCCCCATCTAACCAAATACCCCCCAGCCTAGTGCCCCCATCTAATCAACAATCCCCAGGGCGGGGCGTGGTCACGGAGGCGCGCGAGTAGGAGAGCGTTCTTACCTCCCTGTCCCTGCCGCCTGAGAATGTGTGCTCCCAACCCATGAGTGATAGCGCCCGGCAGATGAGTGCTTTACCCGGCTGCAGAGTTTAGCTGTGTCCCTGGCGGTGGAGGCGCTTCGAGTGACGTCAGAGGCAGGAGATGTGCCTCCGGCTGTGAGGGCTGAGACGCGTACTGGAGCTGCGTGTGGCACGGTGTGGAGGCTGTAACGAAGCTCCCTTCTTTGGAGCTGTAGGCTGACAGGGGAGGACTACGGCTGTTGGTGGAAGCTGAAAAGGCTGATTGGAATGGGCCGCTGTTTCTGAGGGAAACCTGAACGGTGCGGTTTACGTCCTGGGCAGTGGACACTGCTGGGTGAAGTAAGTGAGACCAACCTGATTGGAATCAAGACTGGTGGAATTGCGGTATCACATTGTGGGGTGTCTTTCCCTGTGAAGAGCTGCCCCAGCAGGTGTGAGAGGCCTGGCGGTGTTTAAACTCTAAAAATATCTGTTGGAAAATACAGCAGATTAAGAATCCCCAGCAAGTGTCCCCCCATTTCTAGAGACTTTAGGCACCTGGTGTGAGAGGCCCGGTGTGAGGCAATACAATCCCAGGAACGAACAGTCGCAGTCGAAATCCCCCCCCTGTCTCCTCTCTGCTTGAACTGGTGCTATAGCGATAAGGCTTGGTGCAGGACTTTTTTTTTTTTTTTTTTTTTTTTTGAGGCATCTGTGATAAGTTACACCAGGGGTGAGAGGCCTGGTGTAAGGTAATATAATCTCAGAGACGATCAGTTCAGCTGGAATCTCCCCCCGCTAAGAGCAGACCAGAGCCTGGGGTAGTTGTGAGCGGTTAAAACGGCCTGTGAAGTGACTCTCTGGAACTACCCTAAATATTCTGCACTGCTCCTGAAGCGGTTTTCTGTTTGCTAGCCTTGATATCCTGGAGAGAGGGTGCGAGGCACCTACACCTATATTTGTGAATATGGGTAAAACTGGCCAAAATACGGCCGCAACGAGATTGGAAAAATATGCCCGCACTCAGACTCAGGCCGGGAGTAGCTCCCACTCCAATACACCTGTAACAACACCTGTTAAGGGAAGCAATCCTCAACAAACAGCTGAAGTTACCTTGCAGCAGGTGTTGGACGCTGTGAACAATTGTGAATCACGGCTAATGGAGCAGCTGGGGAAAGTTCAGTCTGACATATCTCTGCTGAGGAATGATGCACAAAAACTCAGAGAAAGAACGACAGAAGTTGAGAACCGAGTGTCACAGTTAGAAGACACGGTTTCCCCCCTACAGTCCCAGGTTAACTCAATATCAATTCAGTTTAAAGATATGCAAAAAAAGCTCTTAGATATGGAGGGGAGACTGCGCCGTAATAATGTGCGCTTCATCGGTTTTGATGAGCATGCCGAAGGAAGGGACCCTGAAAAGTTCCTAGAGAATTGGTTAATCCAAACGCTTGGCAGAGAGGCTTTTTCAGGTCAGTTTGCGATTGAGCGAGCCCACCGGATTCCAGGACGACCACCAGTGCCAGGGGCCCCACCACGTACCCTCATCGCAAGAATATTACATTTTAAGGACAGGGACTGTATTCTTCGTTTGGCTCGAGATAACCCTAAAGTATTGTTCAATGGAAAGAAGATCTCCATGTTCCCTGACCTCCCGATAGAGGTTCAGAAGGAGCGTGCAAAATTCTGGGACGTAAAAAAGAGACTGCGGGAACTGGGGCTGAGTTACTCGATGTTATACCCCACAAAATTAAGAGTGGTGGCAGATGGTAACACCAAGTTCTTTTTCTCCCCAGAAGAGGCAGCCAGATGGCTGGACGAGTCTCGCCCGGGGGGGAAACAAGTATTAGCAAAATAATGTTCTGTGTTTGTTCTGCCTGATTGATAGTGTATATTAATTGGGTAGGTTGGAGCTTAAATTTTGTTTATAAGATAAGTTGAGGGTTGGGCGGCAGGGACGGGGAGGGGTTTGCTTTTCTTTGTGACCATTAATCAATTGTCCCATAGGGGTTGGAGTATGGAAGGCCCATTGAGTAAGGCCTGGATGTGGATCGATATTTTTTTGTTTTGTTATGTTGGGGCTTTAGGTATGTCTACAGGGGTAGGCCATACAGGGTGGGGGGGGGGGGGGCGGGGTGCTTGTGTATATGTGTTTGTTAGTCTACTTGTGTCACTTATTCCCAAATTCTACTCTTTTTAATCAGGAAGTATTGGTTGGTTTTGATCCTCTGGTAAATACAGGAAGATACCCGACCTATATAGTTCCCCTACTATTACAACTGTGAAAGTCTTGACTTGGAATGTTAGGGGGATGAATTGTAAAATTAAGAGGGCTATGGTATTGAGACAATGCAAGTTTTATGATGCTGACATTATTTGCTTGCAGGAAACCCATTTGTGTGGCAATAAGGTACTTTCCCTCAAGCGTCCATGGATAGGTACGGCATACCATGCCTCCTTCTCATCAGACTCTAGGGGTGTTTCGTTGCTCTTTAAAAAATCTTTGTTACTGGATCCGGGAACAGTGAAAATAGATCCTGGGGGGCGCTATATTTTTTTGGATTGCCGTATCAATAGTGTGGCTTTTTGTGTCCTGGCGGTGTATGTTCCTCCTCCTTTCTCCTATGATGTCATCAAAGAGGCAATGGAATTTATGGCTGGGATACCTGACTGCAGAGTAATCTGCTTGGGTGACTTTAATAGGGTTTTGGACCCGAGTAAGGACAGATGGAGGAGGGGGAGTATACGCGGTAGCAGGGAGTCTAGAAGCTTTGCTGACTTTATTAAATCAATAGGCTGGGTTGATCCTTGGAGGTTGAGATACCCTGATCGCCAGCAATTTTCGTGTTTTTCATCCTCCCACAATGTTTTTTCCCGTATCGATATGATATTTGTTTCTGAGAATATGCTTGATAAAGTTAAATCAATAGATTATAAAGCACGAGGTATCTCCGACCACTCACCATTAGTAATGGAGGTAGAATTGGTACAAGACTCTGGATGTAGGCACTGGAGGTTACAGCCTTTCTGGCTCAAACTATTAGAAGATCAGAGGGGGTTGGAGAACCAGATGGTTGAATTTTTTCAGCTGAATCAGGGGGTTGCTTCTGAATTGTTGGTATGGGATGCATTTAAGGCATTTTTACGGGGGTTGTTGATCAAGAATATTTCCGTACTTAAAAAAAAACACCGTGTGAAGGTAGAATGTTTGGAAAAGAAGGTGTGTGATCTGGAGGTGAATTACCTTAAGAGTAAATTAGATTCAGATAGGGAGGCGTGGCAACATGCTAAACAAGAAAGGGCATTATACCTGCAAGATGTCACCTGCAGTAGGTTAGTAACGGGGGCACATAGATGGTACTCCAATGCGGATAAGGCTGGAAAATGGTTAGCATGTATGATAAAACAAGATCGTCCTTCTACAATAATCACAAAAATTGTGCTTGAGTCAAGGGAGGAGGTATGGGACACCCCAAAGATTGCGCAGGCGTTTGCTGATTATTTCTGTAAAACGTATAAGTCACAGTTAAGCAAAGGGTGGGAGGAACTGGGCAAGTATTTAGAACGGGTGGAGGTCCCCAGAATCCCGACAGATATGAGAGATTTGCTGGAGGCTCCAATTACCTTGGGGGAGGTAGAAGAAGCGATTAAATCATTGACGGGTAATAAAGCCCCTGGGTTAGATGGGTTTCCGGGGGAAATATATCAGAGATTTGGTAAGATACTTGGTCCTCAGCTTCTGAATCTATTTCAGGCAATGGAGATAGAAGAGGATATCCCCCCATCGATGTCTGAAGCTTCAATTGTTTTGATACTTAAGAGTGGTAAGGACCCTTTTCAGATGGAATCTTACAGACCAATCTCGCTAATTGGTGCTGATGCTAAGATACTGGCCAAAGTTTTGGTGAATCGTATGAATAAAACTATCAATTACATCATCAATCCAGATCAAACTGGTTTTATGGCCGGTAAGTCAACATCGATTAATCTGAGGAGGGTCCTTTCATATATCCAGATTGTAGAGTCGCGAAACATCAATGCGGCAGTGGCGTCATTTGACGCCACAAAAGCATTCGACTCTATAGAGTGGGACTATTTATGGGTAACTCTTAGGAGATTTGGCTTTGGGGAGAGGTTTGTTAAATGGGTCTCTCTACTCTATAAAAACCCTAGGGCTAGAATTACAGTAAATGGGTATACAACCCCCCCCTTCCCTCTCTCGAGGGGTACCCGACAGGGGTGTCCCCTTTCCCCGCTACTCTTTGCGGTAGCAGTGGAACCACTAGCATGCTTATTGAGGAAAAGTATGGGAAGCATGGCATCTGGCTTTCCTCCATGCTTTAATTTAGTATCGTTGTATGCTGACGATCTTTTAGTCGGAGTACCCAATCCTGAAGCTGCTATTCCCTCTATTTTGGACCAGCTTGGGGAATTTGGTAATTACTCCGGTTTAAAAATTAATTGGGGGAAATCATATTTGATGCCCTTGGGGAAGGGGGAAGGGGATGTTAGGTTGTCAGTAGACTTCCCCGTACAACAAGCTCCGAAATTTAGATACCTGGGGGTTTATATCTCTAATCGCCCTGCAGATTATATTGTGGATAATCTTATTCCTTTGATTAGGGATATTAAGCATAAATGTAGAAGCTGGGTTAAATTACCGCTTACTCAGATTGGAAGAGTGAACTTAATTAAGATGGCCGCTGTACCTAGGTTAATATATGTTCTTCAACATTCACCGGTCTATATTAAAGATCTTTATTTTAAACAAATTAATAGTATTTTCTCTTCCTTTATATGGCAGTACAAGCAACCTAGGATTAAACTGGAAACCCTATATAGGGATAGGAACAATGGGGGGTTAGCAGTCCCCAATATTAAGGCCTACTATGTTGCTGCGCAACTGGTTCACTTAAGTACTTGGTTGAGGGATGGTGAGATTACCAAGGAAGCATTGGAGTTGGTACATTGTACAGGAGAAAATGTGACACCGAACCAGTGGCTGAGGTTAAAAGAGTTACGAAGTAATGTGCCCCCGATCTTAGTACAGGCAACACGGAATTGGAAATGGGTATGTAAGATCTGCAGCTATGATGGTTATGACCCGGATACCCCGTTATTCTCCCTTCCGATGCTAAAAGATATAAAAGAGCTAGTCGGTAGCGCACTTTGGGGCAGGGTTGGCATTGAAACATTGGGTCAACTGTACCGTAATGGTCAGTTAAAACCCTTCCCAGAGCTACAAGCTGAATATAACTTACCGGGAAATATGTTGTTTAGATATTTCCAGATAAAGAGTGCACTTACACGAATTGGAGAAGTAGGGGGGATTAATATTATAGAGAATCCCTGTAAAGGATTTATTAAGAAACTGAATGGGGGGAAGCGCCTATCAAAGTTATATAAGTTCTTATCGTCCTTGAGTCAAAGTAACGATCTACAGGGCTTAAGAGATAAATGGGCTGTGGACGTCCCAGGTGTGGAGGAGTTAGAATGGAGACAGATATTGGCTGCCCCAAGTAGAGCCACTATGGGAATGAGAATTCAACAGGTGCAATTTAACATTCTACACCGCATTTATATTACCCCGGCTAAATTAAAAAAAATGGATAGTGCCCAATCAGATAGATGCCCTAAGTGTGGGTTGATGGAGGGATCTTTTTGGCACCTTATATGGGATTGTGAGGCTTTACAAAAGTTTTGGGATGAGGTTAAAAGAATATTGGGGGAAATTGGAATTAACCAGAGGTTCTTATCAGCGCAAAACCTGATTTTTGGGGTATGGGAAGTAGGCCATGGGGCCTTTGCAGAGAAGCAATTAGTTGCCAATATAGCTGCGGTGGCAAAAGTTATTATTGGCAGATATTGGTTATCATCCCGGGAACCGAATGTGCAAGAATGGCTGAATCTGGTTAATGAAATATGTAATCATGAGAGGTATAACTTTGCTATTAGAGGCGCTACCCCCAAATACATGAAGATATGGGGACTGTGGACTCGGTCTAGTGTCTATAAAATGTCACAACAATTAAGATAAATAGTGGGGTAGTATTTGCTTGGGTAAGTAGCTGGGTGAGGAGGGGAGGGGGAAGGGAAGAAGGGAGAAGGAGAATTTTTTTTTTTTTTTTGTTTGTTCTCTTCACTCGTGGTCATATATATTATGTGAGATCTGGGCAATAATGCCTATAGCAAATGAGAATGTTTTGTGAGATTTGGGCAATAAGCCGTATATAAAATGAGAATGTTTTTGTAGGTAATATGCGCACATATATTTAGAAATACACTGGCACATGATTTCTGTTTGTGAATGGGGGTAGAGCTATTGGTAGGAGAGAACCCCCTCTATGGTGTGGAATTGCGTTTTTTTTTTTTTTTTTTTTTTTTCTTTTCACTCGTGGTCATATATAATATGTGAGACCTGGGCAATAATGCCTACATCAAATGAGAATGTCTTGTGAGACTTGGGCAACAAGCTGTATATCAAATGAGAATGTTTTTGTAAGTAACATGCGCACATATATTTAAAAATTCGGTACACTGGCACATGATTTCGGTATGCGAATGGGGGCAGAGCCGTTGGCAGGAGAGAACCCCCTCTATGGTGTGGAAGTGTGGTTAAGGTAGTCGTTTCCTTTTTTTTTTTTTTTTTTTTTTTTCTAATTTGTCGTTGCCTTTTTAGCATAGAGAACATAAGTAGTAATTTAAGCACTAATAAAACACTTGAACACAATTCACGATTAGGGAGGAAAGAAAATAGATGGACAAAGGTAGTTAATCCTTTTAGCCTTGACGATTTTTTTTTTTTTTTTTTCTTTTTTTCTTTTCTTCTCTCTCCCTCTCCTTATGTTCTGTTGAGTCTCTGTACTATGTTTTAGGTATGAAATATACTAGTCCAATTGTATTTGGCCGATAATAGGGGATATATAGGCCCCCAGAAAGTAATGCCTAAAGTTCGGATAACCCCAGAGTGAGACAATAATGAACAGGGGGTTGGTTTAAGAATATAAAGATCCAATCAGTTGGAACTCAGGCTGGAGTAGGTGACTGTCTAATTGTTTGTGTATGTATTGTATTGTATGTATCAACATATTACAAGATTTTGTGATTTTTTTATGTACTTGTCTTAGTGTTAAATGTGGTATTGTTTTTTTAAAAAAATGCATAAATAAAACTGAATTAAAAAAAAAATCAACAATCCCCAGCCCTGTGCCCCCAATATAACCAACCATCCCCCGTCCCCAGACCAGTGCCCCCCCATCCCAGTGCCTGTAGCTATGCCCTCCTTCCCTCCCCGATCAGCTAACTGCCCACATCCACTGCCCACCACATAAACCCCAGCCAGTACAATCGCCCGTCTTCAGGACATACTTGTGTACTTGTGTAATGAATATGTTAAAATGGGAGGGGGGGCAAAAATGTTGTGCCTAGGGGTGTCCCAACCCTAAATTTGCCCCTGCTGATCCTCTGACCTGCCCCCTCACTCGCAGGACACTGCGACCCACAGGATGGATGGCAGGACAGTCTGCAATTAGCAAGACTGCTCCGCTGTAATCAGGACAGTTGGCAGGAATGTTTATTACATGTGGTACTTTTGTGAGTTGAAATTAATTTTTTACATTTGGTAAACTGCTTAAACAGTGCATCCCAATAATAATTCAGTATGACATCTGATACTCACAAGCTTGGAGCGGTTATAATGCCATTATCTTCTCCTTTTTGAGTGGACATGGCTGTGCACCCTTCACACAGTGATGCATGCTGCAAATATTACACTCCACCTATAATCTCTATACCCCCCTCCCCCTTCACTGCACAATTGGGCAGATTTGTGTTAATACATACCCTCTGCCCAAATGCTTCCATTGACTGTTGTACTGTAAATTGCTGCTTGTGAGCACACACAACACCTTGCACCTTATATCTATACACATTGGGGGTTATTTTGGTCCACTCGCAAAAAAAATTCCTTCGCAAATGGACACAACCATGTGCACTGCAGGGAGGCAGATGTAACATGTGCAGAGAGATTTATTTTGTTTCTGTGCAGGGAAAATACTGACTGCTTTATTTTTACACTGCAATATAGATCTCACTTTTAAGTAAAAACCCCACCCAAATCTAATTCTCTCTGCACAAGTAACATCTGCCCCCCTGCTGTGCACATGGTTTTGTTCATTTGAAGAGGAATTTGCCTTTGCGAGTGAACCAGAATAAGGGCCATTGTGCACCTCCCGAAAAGATTTTCTTCTTCATTTCATTCCTTTTGCCCTTTGTAAATAAGACCGAGTGCAAGCAGGCATATTGAAGACAGAACTAATATTTATGTGATTTCAGAATAAGAAATACTGGTTGAGCCATAAAACCGGTGCCTCCAATGTGTGTAGCTGACTGGTTCACTCAAGGATATTACCATTGTTTTTCTTTTTGTAGCTTTGAATTTTACACTGCACAATTACTTACTCAATAGTATAATTAGGAAACTTACTGGAGGGCCAGGGTGTCCTGTAATGCCAGATACCCCTGGAATGCCAGATTCGCCCTAAAAAATAGAAACACAAACACATATATTTTGTAAGCTAATATACTGTAACAGTAATAATATGGTTCATGTAGACGCATTATAGAGCCCCCCCCCTTACTTATCAGACAAACCTTATTGCCAGATTGTGGAAAACTGGGGGACCCTATGCTCTCTGTTTCTCTGATATCTTCACTACTAGTCTAAGCCTGAATGCCTATTGCTGGTGAAGGTGGGTCCAAGATATTATTGTTATGTACTCTGTTATATAGAGAAGCCTCCACACATAGTAGTGCTCTGTAAAGTCCTTTTTTAAACAACCTGGTTGTCACTTGTCATAGAGAAGTCATTTTGGGGGTGCCAAATATTTCTAAAACCCGCTGCTTAATACATTTGGGTTTTCTATATATTTAATGGTAAAGGATGGGGAGTTAGATCTTAGTAAATTAGCAGGATGTACAATCACTGGGAAAATTGTGTAGTCCCACTGGGACTTTAAATGAGCTATTCACTAAATTTGCCCAAAGTACACACAGAGGTAAAATGCAATCTCATATAAACATCTATTCCCAAAAATCATAAAGGTACTGAAAGTGCAGGATCTAATAAAGGGGAATATGCAGTTTTAATCACACTGCATGGGGACAGCTATTCCATAAATCAGCCTTGTTTGCAAAATCAAATGCTTTCCTAGAGCGTTAATCTGCATTTGTATTTCACTATCAGTTATAGTCCAGCCATTATGTAAAAGCGCTAAAGCTGCTAGAAGCAATTGCTGAAATAATGAACCACATACACTGATCTCATACAAAGGGGTAAACTTACTAAGATGGGAGTTTTATTGAAGATGGGATGTTGCCTATAGCAACCAATCATAATGTACTTTTATTTATTTAGCACCTCCCATGTCTAAGATGAGGAGCCTTCGTCTTCAAGTTCCATGGATCAATAAATATGAAATCATAACAAAGTATAGCAACAAATCATATTATGAATAAATAAATACATGAGAATATAAGGCAATCCTCAATAAAATGCATTCACTTATAGAAAACATTTTTTTACTGAAATATTTCTTGTAAAATGATGTCTAAAATATATATATTTTTTTACCAGTTCATAGAATATTGAACCTGATCTACTGTAGTAATTATCTCACTGGCTAAAAGTCTGGTTTAAAACACTTGCAAATTTTCACCCGATGCAGTCCCACTTTCTGAATATGGACAAAACTGAAATCATTAATCTTTCTCCCATCTAAAGTTACACCCCCTATTAATATCTCTATCATTGTTAACAACAATGTCATATCCACCATTTCCTCCACTCCGCTGCCTGGGTGTCACTCTTGACTCCTCCCTCTCCTTTGCACCCCACATCCAAGCTCTGTCACATTCTTGTCGGTTCCAGTTACGCAACATTTCTTGCATCAGGCCTTTTCTCTCCCAGAGTGCAACTAAATTTATCATCCACTAACTGGACATCTCACGGCTCAACTACTGCAATGTTCTCCTCACTGGCCTCGCTCATTACCAACTGGCTCCTCTTTAATTTGTACTTAAATCCACAGCCTTATCTTCATCTCCCGCCGCTCCACTTCTGCCACTCCCCTTCAACAAAAACTGCACTGGCTCCCATTCCCCTACAGAATGCTCTTCAGGCTCCTCACACTCACATACAGGGCCATCTCTAAATCCATTGCTCCATATATCTCCAACCTCATCTCTATTCATACTCCCCCCCACCCTCTATGGTCGGCTGATGACTGTCATCTCTCCTCCACCCTGATCACTGCTTCTCATGCTAGAGTCCTGGACTTTGACCGTGCTGCACCCCTTTAGTGGAATACACTCCCTCGCTCAATTACACTCTCCCCAATCATGCAAAGCTTCAAACGGGCACTGAAAACTCATCTATTCATCAAAAGCGTACCCTTCCACTGCATAACCTAGTCCGGAGGCTGGTCCTACAATCCCCTGCCTCATGCCTTGACCATCTCTGCCTGCTTACATCCTGCTGTCAAGCCACCTCCCATGTAATCTGCCTGTCACCCCTTCCTACTAGATTGTAAGCTCCTCAGAGCAGGGCCCTCTACCCTCCTGTTGTCAAAGCCCTCTTCTCTTCACATTTCACTCACAGCTCTCCCATACTCAAACACTCAGCGACCATCTACGTCCACATACTCATCTCCATCTTTGCCCACCAGCCCCTAGCATTATGTTGATCAAGTCCTCACTACTTACATTTAATCTGTAGTGTGCATTAAATTGTTACCTGTACGTTATTTTTGTTATTTATCCAATGTAATGCTAAGTTTTGTCTCCCTGTACTGTTCCTTTGTATGGCGCTGCTAAACACTTGTGGTGCCTTATAAATAAAATAATAATAATAATAATAATAATAATAATAATAACAACTCTGAATTTGCTAATCAGTGCCACCCTACACAATTGAATATCAGGTTTTCCAGAACACACTGGAATGTAAATGGCTATTTTAGGGCCACTTATATTCTAGTGTAATATCAAAGACAGAAAATATTTGCATTGGCCAAAATCTATAAAAACAAACAACAGGCTGCTGCATATTTGAATATAACATAGTTACAGTATGTTGAATATAACGTGTTTGTCTCTTATGTGAAATGCTGATCATAACTCTGCAATGACAGCCAATGTATCTACAGTTACATTAATTTCTATGCAATTATATAAAATAGTGTAATGTACAGATACATAACATGAACTTCGCTCGGTCCATAAAAGTCCATGATTGGAAAAAAGCAATTACATTCCCTACGGTGGTTGCAGCACTTTCTTTATTTCTTTCTTGCACCATTGGGCCCAATGAGACTAGTTCCTATTTACAGTATAAACAAACTGATACTGTGCTCTGCAGTAAGAATATTTAGATAAAAGGATATAGCATAGGTACCTGGTCACCCTTCTCTCCTGACAGGCCAGGGAAGCCGCGTTCACCTTTAATACCCTACAAAGAAAATCCAACATCCAAGCAATCATTGTATTTCATTTCAAGCTCTGCTAACTACATTGCTTCAAATGAACTGTACAATTCATTTTTAGTAGCATGCAGAGTTACCAGAGAATCTGTCATACACTATTCATACACATAAAGCCTCTGGACCAAAAATGATCTTTTTTTCTTTTCTAAATCACATTTTTATGTGCTGTGACAATGGGTATTAGTCTTAAAGTGAGATTTTTGGTCAATGATTCCATATCTGAATAAGATACAGTACATATGTTACATACGACTATAAATATAGCTACCCTTAAAATCAAGAGAAATGAATTTATATATACCAGGCTATGGGGCAGTATGGATGGTGTAATGGTTAGCATTACTGCCTCACAGCACTGAGGTCATGGGTTCCATTTCCACCATGGCTCTAACTGTGCAGAGTTTGTATATTCTCCCCGTGTTTGCGTGAGTTTACTCCGGGTACTCCGGTTTCCTCCCACAATCCAAAAATATACTGATAGACTAATTGCCTCCGACAAATTAACCTTAGAATGTCTGTGTGTGCGTGTACATAAGGTAGGGAATATAGATTGTAAGCTCCACTGGGGCAGGGACTGATGTGAATGTTTAAATATACTCTGTAAAGCCCTGCGGAATATGTGTGCGCTATATAAGAAACTATTAATAAATAAACAAACCAGTGAGTATATAAGACATGAACACCAAAGGCTTGTGGATGCAGATATTTGTGTACTGAATATGTGGCAGTCAGCAATTTATCATAATTTATCACGTCCAGTATACTGAATAAATACTATGGCCTGCAATCTCATTCAAACGTTATGTATAGCTGAATAGTATATGCGGTGACATATACTTACAGTATAATACTTTCATCATGACACATTGATCAGCAATCTGTTCTCCACTTTCATCCTAACATTTTCTCTTTATCTATAAAAAATGAATTAATTCCTACAGTGCAGCTGTCACTGTCATTACATTGTCTCCAGTGCTCGTTTATTTTGGGTAAGTTGATTGCTTTATACAGGAGGAACTGATCAGTGAGATATGTGTTTTATGGTGTCACTTTGTTTCATTTGCCATTAGATATTAATGGTTTCATAGCTTATGTTCACAAAGAATAAATAAAAATCATTTTCCTGGTTAGTACTCACTTTGCCAACTTACCTTTGGACCTTCTTTTCCAGGTATCCCAGGAGGTCCACGAGGGCCAGGGTCCCCCTTTTGGACATTTAAAAAAAAAAAAAGATGAAACATTTATTAATTTACTCAAAGAACATATGATACAACAGAAAATATTCCTCAACTTAGATCTCTGCCAATGCTAATTAGTTCACGTAGTTTATCATTGTACGTGTAACTCGCAGGGAAATGCTGTATATGTGGCGGCGTAAAAGAGAACAAATGAAGTATATGCATATTTCACACATTTTACACATCTCTTTTAAAAAAACATAACCCACTTTATAAAAAGAAAATGATAGTGGTACAGACAGGCCAGCATGACTTATGAGGTTGGACTTGCTGAACAATCCTCTCAAAGCACATTAAAGTTTTGTGGATCATTTGTGGTTGGTCTTATAAGTCAACCCCCCCCCCCCCCACACACACACACACACTAGTGTTTGTGACTTTATGATACATACTGTAGTTACATAGTAGTTAAGGTTGAATAAAGATGTACGTCCATTGAGTTCAACCTTGGTTAGTGTGTATGATCCATTTGCAATCTAGCAAATATGATACCTTTTAATGGCTAACAAAAATAAATGTTGTTAAAATGCAAGCTTTCGAGACTTCTTAGGTCTCTTCCTCAGGCATGGTATAACAAGGTGTGTGAAGAACCACATATATATACACAGCAGAGTAGGAACAAGATGTGATAGATGGACATTCTTAAGATCAAAACAAAACAAAATAACAGAATGAGCTTGTAAATTGAGTCCTTAATTGGTTTGTAGATAAGTAGTGTGAAAGTTTTATTGTCTCTAAGTTGATGACAGACCAGAGTTAGAGCTCCGATGCCCTCACTCTCTCTGGGCCAGTCTCCTCAGATGTTGTAGTGGGCCATAAATCCCTCGGATAGATTCAGTCCTGTGTTAAGGGTGTCAAACGTTGTCATTAATTTGTATTCCCAGACCCTCCTGTCTCTTTGTGATTTGAAATTTCCTTTTAGTATAATCACTTTCATATGATCCTGATTGTGTCCTGGGCTGCAGAAATGTTTGGCCACAGGAAAGTGTGTCTTTTTTTCTTTTATTGTGTGGCGATGGGACCTCATCCTTGCCTTAAGTTTTTGTCCTGTTTCTCCAACATACAGACCCCCAATAGGACATTTGGTGCACAGAATCAGGTACACTACATTGGTAGTAGAACATGTGAATGTCCCTGGGATCTTATAGTCCTGTTGTGTGTTGGGGATCCGTACACTGTCTGTAGTGAGGATATGGGCACAGGTTTTGCAGCTCCTTACATTGCAGGGATAGGTTCCTCTTTGTGTAATGGATGGCAGTGAACTTCGGATTATAATATTTTTCAGGTTTGCAGGTTGTCGGTAACATAGTAGTGGAGGGTCTGGGAATATTGTTTTCAGGCGGTCATCTTTGTGTATGATGTGATGTAGTTTTTTTGCAGTTTTTCTTAGCACCTCAAGCTGTGGGTTGTAGGTGACTACCAGGGGTACACGGTTGTTTCTTTCTCTTTCTTTATATTGGAGAAGTTGATTTCTGGGTATCCTGATGGCTCTGATAATCTGATCGTTGATTGATGTGGGATGATATCCCTGATTTAAAAAGGTCCCTTTAAGTTGTTTTAAGTGGACATCTCTATCTGCTGGGCTGGAGCAGATGCGATGATATCTGATGGCCTGGCTGTAGACAATAGATTTTTTTATGTGTTTCGGGTGGAAGCTGTCCCATCTGAGGTATGAAGGCCGATCCATGGGTTTTCGGTATAGGGTTGTCTGTATTGCGTTGTTTTGAATTGTTATAGTGGTGTCAAGGAAGTTTATCTCGGTATATGAGTAATTCATTGTCAGGTTTATTGTTGGATGAAATCTGTTAAATTTTTCATGGAAATGTATGAGTTCTTGTTCAGAATCAGTCCAGATGATCAGGATATCATCGATGTAACGGAAGTAAGCCAAGGGTTTGATTGAGCAGGATGCCAAGAAGTCACTCTCGAGTTTTGCCATGAACAGATTGGCGTATTGCGGTGCCATTTTACTGCCCATGGCGGTCCCGGTGCGCTGTAGAAATATTTCTTTGCCAAAGGAAAAATAATTGTGTGTAAGGATGAATTTTGTAAGCTGTGTTGCAGGACCAGAAGCAATCCCATTGGACTCAAGATATATCTGGCATGCTGTCAGTCCATCTTCATGGGGGATATTGGAATATAGGGATTCCACATCCATGGTGGCAAGGATGGCTCCATTAGGGAGGGGACCTAGGGTTGATAATTTATTCAGTAGGTCCGTGGTATCTTGGAGAAAGCTGGTTGTATGTCTCACCAGTGGTTTCAGGACACCCTCTACCCATCCTGAGATTTTTTCAGTGAGGGTTCCCACGCATGAGATGATTGGCCTCCCAGGGTTGCCGGGCTTATGTATTTTGGGAAGCATGTAGAATATTCCAATTCTGGGACTGTCGGGTATCAAGTCCAAAAGTTCTGTAGACTCTGCTGACAGCCCCCTGACAAGCCTTCTCAACTCCCTTAAATATTTTTGAGTTGGATCTTTGTCTAGTTTGGTATAGTATTGGATATCCATCAGCTGTCTATTTGCTTCCTTAGTATAGTCCGATGTGTCCATGATGACTATGGCCCCACCTTTGTCTGCAGGCTTGATGGTGATTTTCTTGTTGTTTCTTAAGGTGTGAATAGCTCTTCTTTCTTGCACACTGATGTTAAAGTATTCCTTTTTATGTTTTTCAATATTGTTGACTGGACCACATTTCTAAAAGAGTCAATATATAGGTCCAAAATGGTACTGCGGCCAGGTGGTGGTGTCCAGACAGAACTCTTCTTGTGGACTGGTCTAATTTGTGTTTGGCTATTTGTAGGTTCTGTCTCCTCTCTGTCATGGAAGAACTCCTTCAGTCTTAGTTTCCTAAAATATTCTTCCATGTCACTACATAGTTCTGTTTTGTCGAGAGGCTTGGTCGGACAGAATGTAAGTCCTCTAGATAGCACACTGACTTCTACTTTAGTGGGTTTGTGAGATGACAAATTAATCACACAGTTAAATTTACCTGTGTCTTGCTGGGAGTTCTGTTCTATCCCTCCAGACTTGGGGTGGACTTTCTGTGTGCTTGAATAAAGTCCTGCTTTTATGCGAAGTCTGTGAAGTTTCTTTTTCTTGTTATTGATTAGACACAGCTGTAGTGTTTTATAATATTGTTGTAGTATCTGTATTGAGTCCTTTGTGAGGGAGCGCTTTAAAATTTGTATTTCCATTTGGACATTTCTCTTGGTGCTGTAGAAGACATGAATAAGGTGGTTTCGCAGTCTCTCAGAAGTCCTGTAGCAGAGATGATGTGCATATTGAGTTTTGTAGGTGTGCAGAATGGGGTTCTTAAGGCAAAGTCCTTTGGGGATTAAGTGTTCCTTCTTGCATCTGGTTAGAAAAAATAAGTTGCTGTCCAGTTGAGCCAGTTTCTTCAATAAACCTTTTAGTTCCATGTGTGTGCGGTACATTCTGGTATCCTCCATTTAGTCAAAAGAAAAAAGTTTGGTACCGTGTTAGCCAGTTGATAAGAAAAGTTTTATTGTTCCTCAGTGAGAAAAACAAAATAGCAATCTAGCAAATATGATACCTTTTAATGGCTAACAAAAATAAATGTTGTTAAAATGCAAGCTTTCGAGACTTCTTAGGTCTCTTCCTCAGGCATGGTATAACAAGGTGTGTGAAGAACCACATATATATACACAGCAGAGTAGGAACAAGATGTGATAGATGGACATTCTTAAGATCAAAACAAAACAAAATAACAGAATGAGCTTGTAAATTGAGTCCTTAATTGGTTTGTAGATAAGTAGTGTGAAAGTTTTATTGTCTCTAAGTTGATGACAGACCAGAGTTAGAGCTCCGATGCCCTCACTCTCTCTGGGCCAGTCTCCTCAGATGTTGTAGTGGGCCATAAATCCCTCGGATAGATTCAGTCCTGTGTTAAGGGTGTCAAACGTTGTCATTAATTTGTATTCCCAGACCCTCCTGTCTCTTTGTGATTTGAAATTTCCTTTTAGTATAATCACTTTCATATGATCCTGATTGTGTCCTGGGCTGCAGAAATGTTTGGCCACAGGAAAGTGTGTCTTTTTTTCTTTTATTGTGTGGCGATGGGACCTCATCCTTGCCTTAAGTTTTTGTCCTGTTTCTCCAACATACAGACCCCCAATAGGACATTTGGTGCACAGAATCAGGTACACTACATTGGTAGTAGAACATGTGAATGTCCCTGGGATCTTATAGTCCTGTTGTGTGTTAGGGATCCGTACACTGTCTGTAGTGAGGATATGGGCACAGGTTTTGCAGCTCCTTACATTGCAGGGATAGGTTCCTCTTTGTGTAATGGATGGCAGTGAACTTCGGATTATAATATTTTTCAGGTTTGCAGGTTGTCGGTAACATAGTAGTGGAGGGTCTGGGAATATTGTTTTCAGGCGGTCATCTTTGTGTATGATGTGATGTAGTTTTTTTGCAGTTTTTCTTAGCACCTCAAGCTGTGGGTTGTAGGTGACTACCAGGGGTACACGGTTGTTTCTTTCTCTTTCTTTATATTGGAGAAGTTGATTTCTGGGTATCCTGATGGCTCTGATAATCTGATCGTTGATTGATGTGGGATGATATCCCTGATTTAAAAAGGTCCCTTTAAGTTGTTTTAAGTGGACATCTCTATCTGCTGGGCTGGAGCAGATGCGATGATATCTGATGGCCTGGCTGTAGACAATGGATTTTTTTATGTGTTTCGGGTGGAAGCTGTCCCATCTGAGGTATGAAGGCCGATCCATGGGTTTTCGGTATAGGGTTGTCTGTATTGCGTTGTTTTGAATTGTTATAGTGGTGTCAAGGAAGTTTATCTCGGTATATGAGTAATTCATTGTCAGGTTTATTGTTGGATGAAATCTGTTAAATTTTTCATGGAAATGTATGAGTTCTTGTTCAGAATCAGTCCAGATGATCAGGATATCATCGATGTAACGGAAGTAAGCCAAGGGTTTGATTGAGCAGGATGCCAAGAAGTCACTCTCGAGTTTTGCCATGAACAGATTGGCGTATTGCGGTGCCATTTTACTGCCCATGGCGGTCCCGAAACACATAAAAAAATCCATTGTCTACAGCCAGGCCATCAGATATCATCGCATCTGCTCCAGCCCAGCAGATAGAGATGTCCACTTAAAACAACTTAAAGGGACCTTTTTAAATCAGGGATATCATCCCACATCAATCAACGATCAGATTATCAGAGCCATCAGGATACCCAGAAATCAACTTCTCCAATATAAAGAAAGAGAAAGAAACAACCGTGTACCCCTGGTAGTCACCTACAACCCACAGCTTGAGGTGCTAAGAAAAACTGCAAAAAAACTACATCACATCATACACAAAGATGACCGCCTGAAAACAATATTCCCAGACCCTCCACTACTATGTTACCGACAACCTGCAAACCTGAAAAATATTATAATCCGAAGTTCACTGCCATCCATTACACAAAGAGGAACCTATCCCTGCAATGTAAGGAGCTGCAAAACCTGTGCCCATATCCTCACTACAGACAGTGTACGGATCCCCAACACACAACAGGACTATAAGATCCCAGGGACATTCACATGTTCTACTACCAATGTAGTGTACCTGATTCTGTGCACCAAATGTCCTATTGGGGGTCTGTATGTTGGAGAAACAGGACAAAAACTTAAGGCAAGGATGAGGTCCCATCGCCACACAATAAAAGAAAAAAAGACACACTTTCCTGTGGCCAAACATTTCTGCAGCCCAGGACACAATCAGGATCATATGAAAGTGATTATACTAAAAGGAAATTTCAAATCACAAAGAGACAGGAGGGTCTGGGAATACAAATTAATGACAACGTTTGACACCCTTAACACAGGACTGAATCTATCCGAGGGATTTATGGCCCACTACAACATCTGAGGAGACTGGCCCAGAGAGAGTGAGGGCATCGGAGCTCTAACTCTGGTCTGTCATCAACTTAGAGACAATAAAACTTTCACACTACTTATCTACAAACCAATTAAGGACTCAATTTACAAGCTCATTCTGTTATTTTGTTTTGTTTTGATCTTAAGAATGTCCATCTATCACATCTTGTTCCTACTCTGCTGTGTATATATATGTGGTTCTTCACACACCTTGTTATACCATGCCTGAGGAAGAGACCTAAGAAGTCTCGAAAGCTTGCATTTTAACAACATTTATTTTTGTTAGCCATTAAAAGGTATCATATTTGCTAGATTGCTATTTTTTTTTTTTTTGTTTTTCTCACTGAGGAACAATAAAACTTTTCTTATCAACTGGCTAACACGGTACCAAACTTTTTTCTTTTGATCCATTTGCTACATCCCTTATTATGCGTCGTTTGCACCCTTGGATGTTTTTACCTAATAGATGTTTGTCCAACCTTATTTTAAATGTGTTTTTGTGTCTGCGGACACCACATCTCCAGGAAGAGAGTTCCACAATTTGGCTGCCCTGACCATAACATTTTTTTTTCTTTCTAAGGGAACTCAATCTTCTTTCCTCTAGTCTAAACTCATGCCCACATGTCCTAGAGTCCTTCCTCAAAGGGAAAGGTTGCCTGGCAGTTCCTTATATTGGCCCCTGATATATTTGTACATGTTTAGCATGTCTCCCCTTAAATTTCTCTTTTCTAGCATAAATAATTCCAATTTGTTCAATCTGTCTTCATAGTTTCAATTCTCCAACCCCTTTATTAGTTTTGTTGTTTTATTTGGACTTTTTCCAGTTCTAGGGTTTACTTTTTACCAAGTCTGCCATACATAACCCCATGGGTCACAGGAAGAATTGTAATAGGTGGAGCTGCAGTGGACCAGATTGCAATATACAGCAAGAGTCTCTCTCTCTCTCTCTCTCTCTCTCTCTCTCTCTCTCTCTCACTGGAGATGGTTCATGGTAAAAGTAGAAGCATCCTGATAAACTGGTTACTGAGCAGACATACATTTTCCACATACAGTAAGTAGTAATACACTGCACAACATCTGAAAATGATAATGTATGAGGTGCCTTCCTTTTTCACATTTTGGGGACTATTTATCATTTTTAGAATAACCCTAAATCCAGTAGTGCGGCTGCCATGTGCTTCACTTGTGAAAATACAGTTCAGGTGCTTCTTTGGGCTGAAGAACAGTAAATAGTAATATCTTTCTTCCTCCTCCCTGTCTTCTCTGCCCCTTCTGTGTAAAATAGCCAATCAGAGGTGTCTAAATCATTGCTGCAATAGCGTAAAAGGGCTTCTAGCCAGGCAGCGATCTTCTTTTCAATTGGTAGTGCAATCTTAAGCTGGTCACACAGAATTCTGCCAACTACAGTGCTTCTATTTGTGTTGTACTCACACATATGTACCCTGTGCACACACCTTGGGCTGGGTAATGCTTCAGTTCAAAATAAATGTGCAAAAATCTACAATATAATATGAGTTCAGATTTGCTAAATGTATAGAGATTTACCTTATGACCGTCATGACCAGGAATACCTGCATCTCCTTTCTCTCCATTAATGCCTGCAGTTCCAGGGCCTCCAAGATGACATTGACCACACACATTCTAAAGAGAAATTACACATGATTTCTGCACTTACAAATGCGGTAATAGGTGCTTTGAAAAAAAGTTTAGTAAATGATCTAAATAGGATACAGAAATTTAATTTCATGCGCAGTTGTGTCTGAAATACAATGCCCCTACGTCACCATGACCGAAGGATAAAGTTACTACGTTTGGCCCTGCTAAAGGTGAGTACATGTGGTACAATTATCAGCCAAGATGGATAGATTGGAATATAATGTGGTTTGCTCTACTGCACAAGGACGAATTGATTGACCAATTATTTCACACTAACCTGCTTCAACATTGGAAGGTAATGGACCCATTGGTCTATTAACATTGGGTGTGGGGAGTGCAGTGCCACTCAGTTTGCACCCAGCATGTTCTACAGTTTCAGCTTCACAATTCCTGTGTCTGAGACAGGACAGGAGGTGGTTGGTGCTGTTTTTCTTGTCTGTGCCATGTTTCAATGTGAGTTTTTTGCTATTGGGCAGTACAAGGGGCTCTTACGTATGTTGCTATGGTGCCCACAAACACTCGTTATGCTCCAATGTGCACTTGCAGAGTTTATTAATGTAAAAACAAGTACTAGTATGGTAAGCCTACCCTTACTGTATATCTTAAAATCAACGTGCTACTTCATTATGAATTTTATGTAATGGGAACCAACTTTATTTATGACATTTGAATCAAAATCATTCCCGCAATCTTAATAATGACAAAAAATAGTACCTTTAGTACTGCTCCAATATCACCAAGTAAAGGAAGGGCTACCTGCAAAAGCAATTAGAAGCATTCTTAGTTCTGCTTAAACACATAGCAATGACATTCTTCACTCTCACTTCTCTATGCATTTTTTTCGATTTAAAAAGCAAACTGTAATATTTTCTCTTCAAGGTGCTAAAAGCCATCCATGCCGTCCAGTGGGGTCTGCAGCCCGGAAACATGGCAGCAGTCACTATGTAGGAGGAGGGTAGCTCCATCACTACCATCAGCCATCCCTGCCACCTCCAGCCCCCTGCAAGAAGACCACCCCTGGGAGCTCAGCAGCTCTGCACTCACCATGGCCGGATGGAGGATGCCCCTGCCATGGGCACTGCCCCTGCGCCTACTATTGGGTATGTGATGCTTTCACACTAAGGCCTGATGTTATTCCTTCCACCTATAACAATAAGCAGTGTGTGCCAGAATGTATCCTGGCAGAGAGGGGGGGTTGTGTACATACCAGGGACCATGTCTCTCCCCACCCATGCCCACCCCACACCTAAAACAAACACAACTGCAGTACCCCCACACCCACCACTCCCCCACCCAAGCAACTCCTGCACACACCCGCTACACAACCACTCCTCCCCCACCCATGCCATCCTCGCACACAACCCTCACCCACCCACACCACAGCCACTAAAACACCTGCAGCTCCCCACATCCACCTGAAAAACCCCACACCTGCCCCTCCTGCACCCGCGGTACACCCACACCCGCACCTTCCTCGCCCACAACACACTAACTAACCAAACTATATTTCATGCAATAAAGGAGTTCACATGTTAAGGGGGCGGAGCCCCTTACAATGGTGTAAAACTTGAAGAGATTACTCTGAAGGTGAAATCCAATGTATTGAATTGGTCCAGGACCACCAACCCATGGCACCCATGCAAGTGTCCTGAGGCACCCCAGGGAGCCATGGCACATAGTTTGGGAACCACTGTGATAGGCCATAGGGGAAAGCCCTTCAAACTCATACCATATTTTATTAGGTCATTCATTTAAATATTTGATAATACAGGTTGAGTATCCCTTATCAAAAAATGCTCAGGACCAGAAGAAGTTTGGATAACGGATTATTCCGTATTTCAGAATATTTTTATATTTCAATGCGGTATCTTGAGGTAACTTGCATTTATGTTGTATAAACACATCAAAAACATGAAATATATGAAATATATTTTATTTGTGCATCATAAAACAAGGTTTAAAAACATGAAACAAAGTTTATGTACCATCTCAGACACTGAGGGGGAAATATACTAAGATGTGTATTCTACTTCACTTGTGATGTTGCCATGGGCAACCAATCAGATCCTGTCTACTATCTTCTAGCGGGTGCTAAATAAATAAGAAGTAGATTCTGATTAGTTGCCCATAGCAACATCACATGTGAAGTAGAATACACATCCTAGTATATTCCCCCCTTAATGTGAATGCTAAGCAATCATTTTCTTGCACATATTTATTGCCAGTTACATATTATGTCCCCAGTATTGTCAGTTACAGATGTCCCCAGTAGGTTTAGAGCCAAAATAAAAAAGTACTATGGTTTTCTGAATAATTTAGAAAATGAATATTTGGATAAGAGATACTCAGTCGATAGTACCGTACAAAGCAACAAGCTTTTAATATGTAACCATACCAGTAAATTCTATTAAATGATCCTCCCTATAGATCAGTACAACTTGGAACATGCATGAGAAGATGTATTATATAACTCCCCATACCATGGAGATAAAGCAGCTCCTGCTTCATCTGCTACTGCTGCAGTACTATAATAGTGCCATAGTTCATGTTATGGCACATTTATTGTACGGCTACCAGTATACATTATGACATACAGTACCCCAAGTGAATCTGGATTATTTACATAATCTGAACAATCTACATGCGTTGACATACTGGGTCACCTGGAGGACCTGGGAGTCCGGGTCTTCCATCTCTGCCTGGGACACCCTAGGAATAAAAACAAACGTTCGAAACAGTCACTAAACTCAGTTATCACTTTTCAAGAGAGATGTTTTATGGTTAATGTACACTCATCATATTTACGTGCAAAATATACACCGAACCAAAGGAGGATTTACACTTTATGTGGCCCTAGGCAAAATACTGGTTTGGGACACCCCACCCTCAAATAATCCATAGGACTATATTTTTGCTGCTGATTGCAGGTGGCATCTATAGAGTACCTTGGCACATGCACAGTCTACCGGTAATGTAACCGTCAGGAGACAGAACTGGAGTCCAATTACAAGAAGGAATGCAGGACACTGGAAGGTAGTGTTAACAGCAGCAACAAGTCCATGGGGTTAAAGCAGAGGCTTAGTCGAAGGCAATCCAAGGTCAGTACACAAATAGTAGACATATAATGCAGGAAGCAGCAACAGGAGCCAGATTACAATGGAGGCAGTAACAGGCTGAGTTTATATAGGAAGTCCAAGGGGAGGAGTTAGAACATGCTAGAACATCAGGAAGCCAGAAAAACTAAGTAGAACACAGAATGAAGGCAGGGAGCTGTCCGGCAGCCAGAATGGCTCAGTCAGTATAGCAGCAGACTGCAGAAACAGAAGCTGTGGGTTCAAATCCTGACAGGTAAATGCTCAGTTGCATAAACATCGGCATTACGTACAAATCTGAATCAGGCCCTAGGTCTTTTGGAAGTAGGCTTATTATCGGTGTCACATTTAAAGTAAACTGACTGCCTACATACAGTGGATGAAACCATTTTATGTGTCCAAACATTTTTGTCCTATCAAAGAACATCAAAAGGGACTTTGGCAGTATAGGCAGGTCCATGTGATGTCATGGTGTCATGCAGTATTCGTGCAATGTTCCTCTGGGAATGTTTTGTACAGCCAGGATATCTTTCTGGGGCCCCTTTGGACCTGCAGCGGCTGTTTTAGAATCATGGATAACACGGACCACATCTTTAAATAAGAAGTATCATAAAAAAACTTAAAATGATGGTCAATAATACAATTATTCTTTAAAGAAAAATCACAAATAAACTAGTACGGAGATAAGTAACAAAGGCCTCATTAGTTGCAAACAATGATGTCTCTAATCAATGGTTCATTTCTGAGGCTGTATACAAAAACCCTTTATGACTTAGGGTTTAGGCCCCCATACACTGTACGATTTTGGGACGATTTCATCCGATTTCGGCAGTTTGGGCCGATAACCGGATGAAATCGCACCAAAATCGCAGGTGTGTGATGTATGATCCGATCCGTGAGCATCGGACCGGATCAGGGAGGTCGGACGGTCAGCACATAAGATCATCCGACCTCCCTGTATGCTATGCATATGCCTGCCCACCTGTCAGGCATATGCATGCAGACACCGGGGGGCGGGGGAGCACGGCGGGCACACACACTGACCTGGCCGGGCAGCTGTGATCAGAAATAGCAGCGCTGCCGCTGCGGGACGGGACGGGACGCACAGTGGCGGCTATTAGATTTTTAAAATCCCTGTCAAATGACCGGCCGTTCTGTGATTGGCTGAGAGCTCTCTCAGCCAATCACAGAACGGCCGGTCATTTGACAGGAATTTTGAAAATCTAATAGCCGCCACTGTGCGTCCCGTCCCGTCCCGCAGCGGCAGCGCTGCTATTTCTGATCACAGCTGCCCGGCCAGGTCAGCATCACTCGCCGCACACGGCACCCGCCGGGAACACATTTGTTTGCCGCCGCCCCCCACTACTGCCGCCGCCCGCCCCCACTACTGCCGCCGCTCGCCCCCACTGCTCCTCACCGCCCTGCAGCTCCTCATTTGTTTTACATGTGATAAATCGCAAGCGATTTATCACATGTAAAAACTGGCTCATCAAGTGCCAAATTGTATGTGAGCCTCCCGGGGAGCTGCCGGGCGGCTCACAGGAGAATTGGGTCCGACTTGTCCTAAGGACAAGTCGGCCTAATGTATGGGGGCCTTTAGGTTGTGCTTTTGTCTGACTCTATAGAACCACACGCTACTTTGCTCTTTTTTTCTTCTTGAAACGAACCCGTCTTTTCAGCAGAAGATATCATTTTTACTTGTTTGAAATTTGGACAATAGGTCAGCACAAAGTCTTCCTTCCTCCTGAACTCACTAAGAAGCAAGGTTATGTCTACAAACATTTGTGTGTAAGCTACAGTAGAGAGGTAGCAAAATGAATTGATACTTGTTATTGTTATTTGTTTACACAGTATTTTGACCCTTAAAATAACTAATATACATGTCACTACTTACAATTGTGCCATGTAATTTTACATTGCACGATGATTTGAACCCACTTTATTAAATAGCAAAACAAAAACAAGCCTGCATAAAAAATATACATAAAAACATATCTGTATTATATCTGTATTTACATTTGTGTCATATTGTCATACTGTACTTTTATTTAAATATAGCTACTCACTTGTGCACCTGGGGGACCTGGTAGTCCTGTAAGACCTTGAGAACCCTAATGAACATAAATTAATTTATGATATTTTACAATGTTAAATATGTCATATAGTCATAACCAATCCAATACTGAAGCCTTAACTATACATATTGGCCCTTATTCAGATCTGATCGCAGTCATACATTTGTTCTCAAAATGGACAAAACCATGTGCACTGCAGGTGGGGCAGATGTAACATGTATAGAGAGAGTTAGATTTGTGTGAGTTATTTTGTTTCTGTGCAGGGTAAATACTGGCTGCATTATTTTTACACTGCAATTTAGATTTCGGTTTCAACACACCCCACCCAAATTTAACTCTCTCTCTCTGCACATGCTACATCTGCCCCACCTGCGTGCACATGGTTTTGCCCATTTTGAGAAGAAATTTGTTCTGCGATCAGATCTGAATAAGGGCCACTGTATGTAACCATGGGAAATGGTAAAGAATATTGAGAAACGGCAGTCGCGTCACTGATGAATTTTCATGGGAACACCTGGCATTTTATTGGGAACACCCATCATACTCTGGGTGTTCCCATAGGCGCAGTCGCCCCCCCCCCCCCAGGCCCACACTGGTAGGTGCGAACAGGACGGCGATCTAGCAGTTTGCCATGCTCGCTCGCACCAAGCGTATGCATATGCACAGAAATGCACATTAGTAAAACATTGGTCCCCCATGCGAACGCGCAGGGGACTGAATAACCAGAATAAGGCCCTTTATTTAAAAAAATATGCCTATTATTTACTTCACTTATATGACAACAGTATAATGCATGGATATCCTGGATACTGGCACTGGGTTTGCATGCAAATGCTGATTGTGGCTCAAATGCTAACCTGGGTAAAAAGGTAGAACATGGCACACTCGGCTACTTTATATACCAACTACTTGGAACAGAAATACTGATCCTAAATGCCTAGGACACTAAGTGGTGTAAATGTAATAGCTTTTCAGATGCAGGTATCAGTAAGTTCCCAGCGAGTCTGCCCAATGTTTTAAAAGGCAAAACCAACCTAATTTTGAATTTTACACAATTGCCCCTTTAAAACATTGGGTAGACTTGCCGGCATGTCGTAGGCTGTTGTATCTACCCCTATAAATCACTTTATATGATTGGAACATGTTACTATATTAAGGAAAAATGATAATATTGTGTGAATCACTTCCAGTAGCAGACGGTATAAGTAATGCTAGATGTCATGCATACTGTAGGAAGGATAGCTGTATCCAGGCACATCTGTATTAGAGATGTCAGTATGGTCTGTCGCCAGTTCCAAATTTTAATGTGATAAACCCATGCAAACTACCCGATACATGTTGGTTGAAAAACTTTGATGTATAGTTACCTGAATTCCTGGAATTCCTGGTTGACCTATAGGGCCCTGTGAAAAAAGGGGCAGAGAATTTTTATAACATTGAAATACTGTACGGAAGTCACCAAACATGAAAATAGCAGTAACGCCAACATTATTTTACTGAGTAGAAGTTCCTACAGTATGCTCACATTTAGCATTATAATAAACATTGTTATACTGGTACTGACTAAATATAAGGGAATGAATGTAAAAGATCATGCACAGGAATTTCTCGCCAGAATGGGCAATTTTGCAGGATTATAATTCTGAAATAGAATCTTCAAGTTCACTTTCTAAATTAGTAGATAATGTTTCCATATAGTATGTTTGTATCTTTTTAGTTTACTTGGAAATAGCGCTAGGGTGGTGGACAATTCCTTGCTGTGTGGTGATAGGACTGTGAACATTTAATGCTAAATTTTGATAATATAGTACAAAAACAATATTAATGATGAAGTGTTTCTTTAATTTTCCATCTATGTAGCAGTAATTTACCATTAACCTAATTCCTCAGTTATTTTTTTTTAAATATATATTCCTGGTATATTATCTTCATGTGAACCCACCCTTATATGTAAATGGTTTGATATTGGAGTAGCAATGCAATGTACCAGACAGAAACAATTTGTATATACAGTAGTATTAATTATGCACAATACTAGTTTGGATCTATTTATACTTGTGGGCTCATTAGAGCCTTGTCTTTATGTTAGCAAACTTAAGTTGCATGTACATTATGATTTATTATGGCCATGCTTTCTATTTGTAGGTGGTTAAATATATATAAAAAATATCCACCATTCTACAGTTAACTACTCTCATCATTGAAGGTTTATTGTATATGCATTAGGGCGGAGTGAAAAAACTGAAATAGAGAAATTCAAATCGGCTAGTGTGGGAAAGTTGTGACTTGACCTGAATAAGAAATGTGAAAAAGCTTTTTGATCTGAGTCAACATCTTCTGTTCTGGCAAGAGGCCTACATTTTCAGTTTTTTGGTGAAAATGACGAAAAACTGTGAAGATGCTCCGATCTAGTTAAAATTATGTCAGGATGTCTTAGAGTGGTTTATTAATATACTTTAGCTTAGTAAAAGAGAGTACGAGCTTGTCCTAGTGCAAAGTGACTGACTTTGGCAGTAATGAGGCTTATGAACTGTTGGATCACTGCCTTTTGGCCCTTATTCAAACCTGCTCGCAGTAAAAAATAAATCTCAAAATGGGCAAAAAATGCTGCACTGCAGGGGGGGGGGGGGGGGCAGATGTAACATGTGCAAAGAGAGTTAAATTTGTGTGAGTTATTTTGTTTCTGTGCAGGGTAAATTCTGTCTGCTTTATTTTTACACTGCAATTTAGATTTCAGTTTCAACACACCCCACCCAAATCTAACTCACTCTGCACATGTTACATCTGCCCCCTCCCCCTGCAGTGCAGAATATTTTTGCCCATTTTGAGAACAAATTTTTAATGCGATCAGGTTTGAATAAGGGCCAAAAGGCAGTGATACAACAGTTCAAAAGCCTCATTATCGTTTCACCAGTAATGTCCTACCAACCTTCTATATAACAGGACATTAGCACATGGAGTATAGATGATTACATTTTTCACAACCTTATATGAATTTAGGAATGTTTTGTGACAGTAATGTCAATCAAGTATAAAAAAAAAAACCTGCACTGTTTTTGAAATCTGTAAATTAAAAAAAAAATACTATTTAGCATTGTTTGGAGCACTGTGAGTGTGGTATATTGTGTCTTATCAATAAGAGTGTCTGGTTGTCAGATCTTGCTAATAAGAAATATCGGTACTTGTTTCCTAGCACGGCCACCCCGATTTCCATCGGGGTGGTCATGTCGGAAAAATCGCGTCGATCGCATCGCATGCGATTTGGTCGCATGCGATGCGATCGACGCGACCGACCCGATTTTTTAATTGAATCAAATGTGAATAGGGTCCCTGGGACCCGATTTTACATTGGATTCAATGTAAAATATTCCCTAGACCCCCAAATTTTACTACATAAACCCCACCCCACGATAGACGCCAACCCGAAGCGTGGCGAGCGGAGGTGCGCGTCCTCCGACCTTTTCATTCCCCTACTATCCACGTCGGCGTGGAGTTGAGATTATATAGTGTGGCGAGCGCAGCGAGCCACCGAGCCCGAAGCGTGGCGAGCGTAGCGAGCCCCGCGAGGGGCCGCGTATAACTTCACAGGTATACGCGTCCCCTCGCAGGGCTCGCTACGCTCGCCACGCTTCGGGCTCGGTGGCTCGCTGCGCTCGCCACACTATATATTCTCAACTCCACGCCAACGTGGATAGTAGGGGAATGAAAAGGTCGGAGGACGCGCACCGCCGCCCCTCGCGGCCTCGCTGCGCTCGCCACGCTTCTGGTTGGCGTCTATCGTGGGGTGATGATGGGGCCATATATAATGTGAAATGGGTCATATTGGCCCATTTCACATTTTTAAAATTTTTCCTATGTGAGATGGACTTAATCAAGTCCATCTCATCTTGTGCCATTATAATGGCACAAGACCGACGCGATGCTCCCGATTTCAATGTTAAAAAACATTTTAACATTGAAGCCTATGGCAAAATCGGGGGTATCGCGTCGGTCACGTCGGGACCAATGTTAATGGTCCGGACCGACGCGATGCCCCCGATTTTTCCTTTGCTGGCAAAATGGACCTGATTTAAAAGGAAACCGGGTCCATCGCGGGGATCGTGTACCTTAACTTAAAGGTACACGATCCCAATGATTGTGGGCGTGCTAGGAAACAAGTACCGAAATATCTGTTGCAGTCTGTTATTGAAAAATAGTAACTGTTACAATAAGTATTACAAGTAACAGTGTAAACTGTTTAATGTATCATTTTAAATATCACTAAACATTAGATGTATTTGTTTATTACATCATAATACACTTCAACGTATTTAACTGTTAATATATTGGCTTATCTTTGGCATAACTATATGCCGTAATGCAGCCCTTTCATTTTCCCAGCATTGGTTTTCAGACCAATTCATGTTTAAAATAAACTGCCACAAGTAAAGACAATAAACAGAAGTGTTTTAAATCCTGCACCTAAAAAACAGAGTGTAATGCATTGTTACTGAACTTACTAGATCATTCAGTAAAGAGTCTGTTGGACATTAGAAGACGCATAGGTGCACTATTCTATTAAAGGCAAACAAAAGGTATTTACCCTATTTTTTTCACCAAGTTTCTTTTCTTGATCACATCAATTACAGAACATCCCCCCCCCCCCAAAAAAAAAACAACATTCCGTAGAAAAGACCATATTCACAATTGAAACCATGAAAAAGGGTAATTTATCAAGGATTTTTTCTCCCGCCAAAGTCAGTCACTTTGCATTAGGACAAGCTCATACTCTCTTTTACTAAGCTAAAGCATATGTTGACTCAGATCAAAAAGCTTTTGCACGTTCAGGTCAAGTCACAAGTTTCCCAAACTAGCCGATTTTGAATTTCTCAATTTAATTTTTTCACTTCGCCCTAATATGCATGCCTACTGGGTATGTAGAAATGATCATATCTCTTTTTGATTCAGTTCTTCCATCCCCCTCACTGTTTCCTCATCATGCTTTTATTATACTTTTTTCTTTTTCTCTCATGTTTTGTTTCATGCTCTTCCTCCATTTTTTTATTGAAGGCATATACCTTTTTTCCCATATTATGGGAATTGTATGAAAATGTGGTACTTGTGTAGTTTCATGGCGGCAGGCTACAGTACGTTTTCAACGTAGGCTAAGCTATGTTGTCAGCGTAGCCCAATGGCTGCCCAGCGTAGTGTCTCCGCGGCAGCCCTGCGTAGTCAGCGTAGTGTCCCCGTCAGGCAACTAGTCACCGTACTGTCCCGGGAGCTGCAGCTCTGTCCCCGGCACCCATGGCAAGCCTAGTGAGCGCTTCTCACACACTGGTAACCACCAGATCCCCTGCGCTACCCCAGGAGATGCATGCGCTACCGAACCCCTAGCCCTGATGCCGGCAGAGAGGCACTCCAACTGTCCGAGACGCAGGAACATCTCAGTAATTCTTGCGGCAGGGTACGGCAACTCTGCCTGTGTCCGCTTCAGGGAGACGGACAGGGGTAGGGGTTCGGTAGCACATGCATCTCCTGCACAAAGGGGGGGGGGGTGCGGTGAGCAAGTGCGTCTCATGCACAATAAAGGACGCATTTGCCAGTGTTCCATGTTACATACTGGCAAATGCCTCCATTTCAAACCCCCCCCCACGTCATCGTGGTACGCATCCTCACGATCTGTTCATGCCCCCACTATCCACATAGGTGTGGAGTTGATCCTATAAAGTGTGGCGAGTGCAGCGAGCCACCGAGCCCTGCGAGGGGACGAGGATTACTTGACGTGTATTCTGTGTCCCCTCGCGGGGCTTGCAGCGCTCGTCACACTCTATAAAATACACTCCACGCTGACGTGGATTGTGGGGGTATGAACAAGTCGGGAGGACGCGTACCACATTTTTTTATTAAAGCTACTGAATAATTGAGTATTTTGGGTATTGGTGAAATGATCTAGAGCGCACTTCTATGCTTTGTATTTCCATCGCTATTTCGGTTTCTCTTTTAAAAGTGAGGTTAATAAATTGTGATTAATAAATTAAATGGTTAGTCTGCTACCGGAGACACAGGATCCGTACTGCACATGCACAGTATGGGTCCTGCACATGAGCAGTATACCAAACATACAGTAAGTAGCATTGTAGCTTTTACCTAATAATGACCGGCACTTAATCAGTCACATAGTGCATAACTCTGCAAAGCATCCCAATCTACAAACCTGGAGTCTAACTTTTTGTGTTTTTTGCTTAAATATTTCACCAGTCATCTATTCAGTTTGTATACTGTTAGTGTCATAATTTAGTATTTTTGCTAATACTGTAGGTGGACCAAGCACCAGATATGGTGATTGTATATTATATATCTTGCAGCTACAGGTGATCGTACACTATAACACATAAATAACAGAGTAATGACACAGCTGTAATAGATGATTTAACGAGCGCTAAGAGTGTGGCCTGTGAGTATTAACAGCTATCTAGCTAGGTCACAGAATACAGGAGCAATTAGTGAGAAAACTAGATGAATAAATGTTACACATATAATGTCATCTATGTCTGGTCAGGCGTGTCAGCAAGTGGGTAGCTACAGAATATTTTCTTAAATCAGTAGAGATCACTTGAGATGGGTAAAAGAACATAGACATGATTGACTTTAGGTAGGAAATCTACATTAAAGGTGCCTGTAGTGTATTTTAAATTAAATTGTGCAGTTCTTGATCATTTAAATAGTACACTGAAGATCTACTGTACTCATCTCTTCTTACCTCTAACATACTTACATTTTTCACATACTATAAAATGAACTAAATTAAATTCTGTAAATATGGCATTATTCCAGAGAATTATTCCAAAACAAGTATTTGATAAAGTCTGTATTGTAATAATACCCTTTATTACACTTTCCAAATGTATAGTGATTACACTATTTAGCTTGTTTGTGAAGTTGGCCAAACATGTCTATCCTGTTGTAATTACAGGTTGAGTATCCCTTATTCAAAATGCTATGAACCAGAAGATTTTTGGATAATGGATTATTCTGTATTTTGGAATATTTTTATATTTGAAAGAAGTATCTTGAGGTATCTTGCAATTATGATGTATAAGCATTATCAAACACACAACATACACACAAATATATGTTGTTTGTGCATAAAACAAGGTTTTAAAAAATGGAACAAAGTTTGTGTTACATCGCAGGCACTGAATATGATTGCCAAGTAATCATTTTCTTGCCCATATTTAGGGGGATATTCAATCCCCGACAGCATTGAGCAGGGTTTCTCGGCAGAACGAGCCCGACATCACTAGCTGTTGGGCTCGTTCTGCCGAGAACGGCCGGGAAGTGACGAGCTGCAGGCTGCAGTCTGCCTCTTCCTGGCTGCAACTCGTGGCCACGTCCCCTTTTCGCTCCCTGGCAGGCGGGACATTGAATCCCGCCTGCATGTTCTCGGTCGAGCTGACCGAGAACGGGACTGGGTCACAGCGGTCGAGCAAGCTCGACTGCCGTGACCCTCAGATTGAATACCCCCCTTAGTGCCAGTTACATGTTATTTCCCCAGTAGTGCCAGTTACAGATATACCTAGTAGGTTTTCAGCAAAAAAATAAAAAATAAAAGTACATTTTGGAGACTATGGTTTTTGGAATAATTTGGATCATGGATATTTGGATAAGGGATACTCAACCAGTATATAGATGGTCATGCACACTTACTTCAGGACCTTCTGTTCCTGTTCCGGGTAATCCCGGATCTCCGGGTTGTCCTTGAACACCAGGCAAACCTCTTTCTCCCTGTTAATAATATATTGTTATGCAAAAAGTGATAGCCTTAAATGTACATGAATTATACTGATAACTGATACACTGGGCACATATCAATTACCTCCTACACATAGTAAATCTGTAAAAGAATGGAGAAGATGTTTCAAGACTACTAAGCAATCAGATTTAAAAGGTATGATACATCTTCCCCAAAGATATCTATACACATAGTTAAAACTGTATAAATTTTGGGTGCCTGGGCACTGGAACAAATTTAATGATGGTGGTCATTATCTTAACACTTCTGATTTTTGTAATGAATATAATTTACTATATGCAACCAGCACTGCATTGGATCCATATTGTTCTGTCTTTAAAACACTATGGGCCTTATTCTTGTTCACTCTGACAAAATCCTTCTTAGATGGACAAAGCCATGTGCACTGCAGGGGGGCAGATGTAAAATGTGCAGAGATAATTAGATTTGGGTGAGTTATTTTGTTGCTGTGCAGGGTAAATACTGACTGCTTTATTTTTACACTGCAAAATAGATCTCACTTTGAAGTAAAACCCCACCCAAATCTAATTCTAACAAGTAACATCTGCCCCACCTACAGTGCACATGGTTTTGTCCATCTAAGAAGGATTTTGTCAGAAAGAGTGAACTAGAATAAGGCCCCATGTTATAATGTCTTACTTACTTCCACACATTATTTGCCACACAATTGCAATAATTGTCTTTATAATTCTACTTTTATCATGAGTTTTGGTCTATTATCCAAAGCAGCAGCATAAGGCTATATTATACATGTTACTAGAATAAACACAGATTCAGGAATAGAGTATATGGACAGGTGAACAATTCTGTCTAAATCAAAGTTCTAAATAATAATAAAAACATGATAGTGTAAATAACTGCAATGTAACATACCTTGGGGCCACGTGGACCAGATACACCAGATATTCCACTCGGTCCCTAATATTGATACATTTGGTGACAATTCATGTTTATAAAATCATGTCACAATAAATACAGACATCAAATTTAAAAAAAGGCATCACTACATATTAAAGTAAAGAACTTTAAGATTTTATTTCTAAGAGGAACTCTTGGGAAGTATGAGTTTCAACAACAACAAAAAAGTCCCCATGGGCAGATGTAATGGTGTCCAAGATGGCCAGAGGTGCGGGTTCCCAGCCAAACTCGGATGTTTTTTCAAAGCGGCAATCATTTACAAGGCAAAACCAAGCCTTGTAAATTAGGTTTAGTGTTTAAAAAAAAAATGTCTGTTTGGCTAGGAACCGGTACCTCTGGCCAACTCAGGCGTCATAAAATCAAGGCACACAGCATTACTCCCTCCATTTGAAACTCTAGTGTCTGTGCCACATTTTAACAAATGTGTATACATTTTGTATGAGTTAATGCATTAAAAGTGAAAACATAATACGTGTGTGTGTGTGTGCTTATGGTACTGTATTGACATTCGTATTTATGGTGGCGGTATTGGCATTAAGAAAATACAGTGAAAGTCATATACTTACCGGTTCTCCTGGTAATCCAAAACCAGTTGGTCCTTGATCCCCTTTAGGACCTGGAAGTCCAGGAGGTCCAATGACGCCACCGGACTCCCCCTTTTGGGTGAACGGCAAATTTAGTTATACTAAACTATAGTTTATAGTTTGGCAAATGTGTGTAAAAAGGAAATAAACACACTGTACTATCTTAATTTTAAATTACCAATACAAAACCAACCAGGTCTAAAGCACTAACACTAATATTACAACTACAGCTTACTGTATCTAATTTAATTGTGTTAGTCTTCCGAGGTACATTTACAAGTTACATGTCTAAAGCTTACATTTGTAGTGTTCATTCTAGCACCCGCTATCTTTGAAGACCCATGTAGTTCATCTTCCCTGCCTGGGGTGCCGCTGTCTGCTGTGGTGTTTCTAGCACAGGTCTGGTTTGCATATCAGTGCTGATATACAGGCCACACTGCTAGAAGCACTACAGCATACAGCGACACACCAGGTAGGGAAGAGGAACTGCACAGGTTTTCAAAGATAGCGGGTGCTAGAATGAACACTACATATGTATATAACATCTGTAGTACATGTATAAATCAAAAATTTATATTTTATGGTATCATTTTTTGTAACTCTAAATAGGAAACCAACTAGATTTGAAAGTCCCAGCAGCACTACAATGCTCCGATTGGAGTACTGTTACAGGAAGATACAAATGGTATAAGATAGATAAAGTATAGTCCTATTTAATTGCTCATTTCTCTTTAAAAAATGGATCATATACAGGTATGTTCAAGGTTATCAGGGAAGTGGGGGGTGATTGGGGTGCGCTACCTAGTATAGAAACTGTACCTCCCAATAAAACATTACAATTTCAAAACAGAATACACATTTCTGAAATAGTGTTCTTGTATTTGAGGATGTTCCCAATGAATAAGCTCAGTCCATCTCTGGGTAAATAGTTCTTTTATTGGTGAAGAAACCCTTCCCTATTGGTTTCTTCACCAATAAAAGAACTATTTCAGAAATGTGTATTCTGTTTTGAAATTGTAATGTTTTATTGGGAGGTACAGTTTCTATACTTGGTAGCGCACCCCAATCACCCCCCACTTCCCTGATTACTACACCGTTCCTCACTAACAGGAGGAATTTTGGTGGTGCTGCTCACACAACCCAGCGCAACTCAGAGTCAAAAACCCTTTCTTCCATGTTCAAGGTTATGTTCAAGGTTATGTGAACGTGCTTAAGTGGGTTGTATTCAAACACATTTCAGTCCAATTTGAATAAATTAGTGTTTTTTATTACAAACTCCAAACTGTTCTCCATTTGAGTTAACAAAGTGAAATCCATATTTTATTTTGCCTGATCTTTAAATAAAAATTGCTAATTTTAGCAACTAATTTTAACAGCAATGCAACCCTAAAACCGAGATCATTGACTAAGATCTTTAAACATGATCTTAAAACTTGAATTTAAATTCAAACTGTGATCCATAGCCAAATAGATCACAAACAAAGGGTAATTGAACAGGTTAAAATTATTTTTTCAAGCACCTCTAGTATTCCACTTTCATTGACAAACAGTGCCATGCACAAAGTTGTTGCTTGAGATCTGGTATATATCATAGAAATGTGAAAGAAACAACACCAATTTTTAACAACCACTATAAAGTCAATAGTCTATTTATCTTAATCCTAATTATATATTAGTCATGCAGTGCAGGACTATGCTTTTAAGACTTTAAAGTATTTCATGTCACAGTGAATCATTAAGCAATCACAGCTAACTTTAGAAAATCATTCACTGATAATGTAGAAGTAAATTCCATAGCTGTACTGCAAAAATGCAATTTTCAAATATATACATGGTTATTAAAAAGAAAAAACAGATTAAAAACAAAAAGTTACCTTTTCCCCTTTAGCTCCCTGCTTTCCAGGAATACCATGTTCTCCCGGTAATCCCTGATGTACAAATACAGGCATGAAACAATAGTAAAATAAAATAAAAAAAATAAACAAATCATTATTGCTGTAAACTCTAAGCATTTAAGTTTGTGTAACAAAATAAAAGAACAATATAAGAAAGTTATTACATACTGCATCTCCTGGTGCTCCATGTGATCCTGTAGATCCAGGTTCCCCTTTTGGCCCCTTAAACAATGTCAATATAATATTAGAGGAATATTGGCATTACATTTGTATAGGTTGAGTATCTCTTCTCTGAGATTCTGAGGACCACGTGCATTTTGGATATGGGATTTTTGCGGATTTCGGCGCCCCGATGATCCCCACACCCGCGCAATGAATCCTTGGGACCTGGGATGCCACTGCAGAGGATTCCAAAGGATTCAAATGGCTGCCGTGGACACCGGGTGATGAGGTAAGTATGAAAAAATGTGCTGGGGGGGGGAGGGAGAACGACGACGAAAAAACAAACAAACAAATATTCTGAAAAACTACAGTTTTCGGAATATTTCAGCTTTTGAATATATGGATAAGGGAGACTCAACCTGTACTGCATTAGTATCATGCCTTGCAAAACAAATACTGACAAATACTGATACTAACATAATATGTACCAACTACAGGGGTATTCAATATGTACCGATATGTCCGACAGTTGTTTTTGACCGCATTTATGGCATGCAGATTTGACATTTTAAAAAGTTGAATCCGCATTGTCTAAAACAGACGCTGAATTGTTGAATTTTTTAGACAATCTGCGACTGTTTTGACTGTCGGAAGATTTAATTCCGATGGTCGAATTGACATTGAAACAGGCCTATATTATGACTGTTGGAAATCTTCTGACAGTCGGAATTGAGATTCACTTCCCCACCTAAGACTATTAAAGAAAATGTTGTACAGTTACATTTAACAGAGTTGTAAGAAGTGGTGGGTATCATAAATAAAATCCTTAGAAGGGTATTTGGCACTTTGGCTTCAAGTTGCACAGCCCTATCACATTGTGATACCTCTTATTAGATATAATTTAAAGTATAGATTATGTACATAATTATAGTTATTTTCAGCTTTCACCTGACTTGAGTTTATGACTTATGAAACTAATTCAAAATAGAACAGTATTTATCTCATACCTGAAGACCAGGAGCTCCAGGGAATCCTGGTAATCCTCGATGTCCGGGTTCACCCTTATTCAAAAATAATATTTAGTAAATTAAGAATTTCTATTGTTTGCTTATCTCTTTTAAGTCTTCAGTCCTCTTCCTTTATAAATTAGACCTTTAGGCCTGCTCTTTAATGAAAATATAGGTACTGCTTTCCTAGCACGGCGCCCGTCTCATTGATTGTATGCCTTAAGTTTAAGGTACTTAAGGCATACAATCAATGCGATGGACCCGATTTTTTAATCTCATGGATCTTATGCATCCATAAGATGCATGAGATCCATGAGATAAAAAAATCGTGAGCCCCCAATAACCATTGTTAACGCCACCAGCACTATCAACGCCAACCCGATGCGCAGCGAGCCTGCGAGGGGCGGCGGTACACGTCCTCCGACCTTTTCATACCCCCACTATCCACGTCGGCGTGGAGTTGATTTTATTCAGTGTGGTGAGCGCAGCGAGCCACCGAGCCCGAAGCGTGGCGAGCGGACGCGGACTACTATATAAAATCAAGACGCCACACTATATAAAATCAACTCCACACCGACGTGGATAGTGGGGGTATGAAAAGGTCGGAGGACGTGTACCGCTGCGCTCGCCACGCTTCGGGTTGGCGTCAATAGTGGGATGGCGTTAACAATGAGGGGGGGGGCATTTCACCCATGAGGGGGGTTAGCAATTAAAATTGGGGTTTGGGGGCCTTTTTACATTGATTCCAATGTAAAAATCTCGTCGATTGCATCATCTCATGCATCTTATGCCGCACAAACACATAAGATGCATGAGATGCTTGCAATGTAAAAATCTCGTCAATCTCGTCGATCGCGTCGATTGCATCATCTCATGCATCTTATGCCG